>NC_081414.1:554394805-554696788 GCF_030272615.1 Cryptomeria japonica | reverse complement strand
GGTTAAGTACAGTGGTATAGACAACTAGTTATTTGTGTTAAGAGAGTGTCAAAATATTAAAGAAAGTTTTTGTCTGTACTAATTTACCCCCCTCTCAGTATCGATTAGGGTATTAGTTGTTCGTCATTATTAATCAATTGGTATCAAAGAAACTCTAGGTCTTCAATGATATAAGCTTAACCGATTGAGGCAAAAGATCCTTCTTTAATGATGAAGAGGGAAGGTCCTAAGTTCAATAGGGATAACTTCAAAATATGGAAGGACGAAATGAAGATTTATATCAAGAGTTTGGGCGCTCAACACTGGAGCGATGTTGAGAATGCCTATGTAATCCCCACTTGCACTCTCGCTGATGATCAAAAAAGAGAGATTCAAGAAAATGGGCAAGTCATGGAAGACCTTATTAGTAGTATGTCTGATATTGATTTCATTGATGTACAAGATAAGGACAATCCTAAGGATGTATGGGACATATTGGAAACCATTTATGGTGGTGATGAGCATGTCAAGCATGCTAAGGAAGAAATCCTCAAAGGAAAATTTGAAGAGATGAGGATGGTTGAAGGTGAGACCATTCAACAATATGGCATAAGGATCAAGACTGTGGTTGGAGATATCAAGAGCACTGGTGGGACAATTGATGATGCCACCATTGTTAGTAAAGTTATGAGATCATTGTTACCAGTCAATGCAATCAGGGTTTCTACTATTAAGGAGTTAAGGTCTATCAAAAAGACAAAGGTATCTGTAGACTCTATCATTGCAAAGTTGACTGCATATGAATTGAATAGCTATGATGGTAGTGTTTAGAAGACAGAGTCAACCTTTAGAGCATTTGTTTCCTCCACATCAACTAGAAAAGGAAAGGAAGTCAACACCAGTTATGAATCCAGGGGAAGTAGAGATATGGATCATGCAGAGATTCTGATGGAGTTTGAAGCTCTTCTTACCAAGAGACTTCCAAAAGGCACCGGAAAATAAAGAGGTAAGCTTCCTCTAAAATATTTTTCCTGCAATAAGATAGGACATATAGTTGTTAACTTTCCTAACACTGACAATAAGGATAAACCAAAAAGGTTTAGAAAGTATAAAGGAGGAGGTAGGAGAAATTTTCTTGTTGCAGTGGATGAAGGTGTTACTGAAGAAGAATCTAAGGATGAAGAGAATGAGGACATAGTGTTTGTAGCTGTAAAGGAAGAGGTGTCTAATCAGAAAACCCTTGTCTCTTGCATTGACAACTCTAATGAGTGGATCATTGAAAGTAGGTGTTCTCACCACATGACTGGTGACCAGAGAAATTTTTTGTTTCTGGAAGAATGTGATGGAGGTGTTGTCTGATTTGGCAACGATGCACCTTGCATGGTGAAATGAAAAGGATCCATCTCACTGAATGGAAAGAGAAATATGGATGATTTCTACTAGGTGGAAGGCCTTAAGCACAACCTTTTGAGCATTGCTCAGCTGAATGAAAAAGGACTCATTTTGGAGTTTAAAGGTGGAGTCTGCAGAATAATTGGAAAGAGTGGCGAACTTATTGCCACCGATAAGAAGACCAGAGGAAATCTGTTTCAACTAAATGCCAAGATTAGTTAGTTCCTGATGGTGAAGTTTGATGACAGTTGGATATGGCATAGGAGACTTTGTCATATGAATTTTGATAATATTGTAAAGGCTAGTAAGATCAAGGCAGTAAGAGGATTTCCTTTGCTGAACAAACTAGAGAATGCTTTATGCAGAGAATGTCAACTTAGGAAGATGTCTTCCTCAACATTCAAAGGTAAGTCTTTTTCAGCAAAGAACTTACTTGATCTAGTGCACACCGATCTGTGTGGTCCAATGAAAACTAGAAGCATTCAGGGAGATCTGTATTTCATGATTCTTACCGATGACTGCTCAAGAATGATGTGGGTCACATTCTTGAAAGACAAGTCTGAGGTGTTTGGAAATTTCAAAGCCTTTAGAGAAATGGTGCGGAAGGAGAGCGATAGAAGAATAAAATGCCTAAGAACCGATCAGGGAGGTGAATTCACTTTTGATGAATTCAACAAGTACTATGAAGAGAATGACATCAAGAGGGAGTTGTCTACCCCAAGGACACCACAGCAAAATGGCATAGCAGAAAGGAATAACAGGACTGTAGTTGAAGCGGCAAGAACTATGTTGATCCAAGGAAAGGTAGCTCACATTTTTTGGAGAGAAGCAGTAATCACAACAGTCTATACTATGAACCAGGTACTCATCAAGAAAGGTAAAGACAAAACCCCCTATGTGTACTCAAATGGGAGAACTCCTAATGTGAATTATTTTAAAGTGTTTGGCAGTAAGTGCTATATCAGGAGAGGTGAGCATCTCAGAAAATTTGATGCTAAATGTGATGAAGGAATATTTCTAGGATATTCCACTAAAATCAAAGCTCTCAAATTCTCCAACAACAGGACTCAAAAAATTATTCAGAGTATCAATGTTAGGGTTGATGAATCCCTTGAGGAGCCTGAGGAAACCTACAACAAGCAAGTGGAAGATGAACCGAGTGTAGACTTCTGGGAACCGGTTAAGAAGAAAACAAGTTGAAAACACTAGAAAGACCTCAGTTTTCCTATATCGGTAGAAGCTATAGGAGGTGAAGAAGAAGATGAAGTGGAAGAAGATGAGGAAAAGCAATCAAAAAAAGCTCGAGTCATTCCTAGATATGTAATACTACATCATGTTCCGAAGCAGATCATAGGAGACAAAGATGCAGGGATACTCACAAGGAGAAAGGTGAAAGAAAACTCTTGCATTATTTTATAATTTGAGCCTAAGACCACTAGAGAGGTACTTATCGATGAAGACTAGATAAAGGCAATGGAAGAGGAGTTGGACCAGATAGAAAATAATGCAACATGGTCCTTGGTACCCAAACCGGAACACAAGAATGTAATAGGTACCAAATGGGTCTTCAATAATAAGCTGAAAGAAAAAGGCACAATGGTAAGGAACAAGGCAAGACTTGTATGCAAGGGATATTCTCAGGAAGAGGGAGAAGACTATAGAGAAACCTTTGCCCCAGTGGCTAGACTGGAAGGTGTCTAAATGCTACTTGCATTTTCAGCATTCAAGGGATTTAAGGTATACCAAATGGAAGTGAAGTCTACATTCTTGAATAGAATCCTAGAAGAAGTTTATATTGAGCAACCAGATGGGTTTGTTTTGTCAGAAGATAGTAACATGGTGTGTAGATTACACAAGGTCCTGTATGGGTTGAAACAAGCACCAAGGGCATGGTATGAATGGTTACACTCTCATCTTGTGAAGATAGGATTTCAGAGAACAAGT
Source organism: Cryptomeria japonica (assembly GCF_030272615.1). NCBI lineage: Eukaryota > Viridiplantae > Streptophyta > Pinopsida > Cupressales > Cupressaceae > Cryptomeria > Cryptomeria japonica. The sequence goes on along the minus strand of NC_081414.1, from coordinate 554,693,473 downwards.
GAGGACAACAACATCTACCTGAAATCTAAAGGTGGTCAGATTCTAATCTGTGAAGTATTTGTAGATGACATAATCTTCAGAGGAGATGATGAAATGAGCCATGCATTCACAGATGAAATGAAGAAAGAGTTTGAGATGTCTCTGGTTGGAGAGATATCTTTATTGGTCTACAGATTTAGCAAATGAAAGAGGGTATCTTTATTATCCAGTCCAAGTATATCAAAGAGGTATCGAAAACCTTTGGCATAGAGGAGAGAAAACTGGTTGGAACACTAATGGTGACCAGATGTAAACTGACAATGGAGGATGATACAACATTGGTGGATGAGAAGGAGTATTGATTGATTATCGGTAAGCTGCACTATGTGGTGCACAATAGACCAAATATTGCTCATGCAGTGGGCATAGTAGCCCATTTTCAGAAGAGTCTGAGAGAATCCCACTTGGTAGCGGTAAAAATGATTCTTAGATACTTGAAAGGGATAGTTGATTAAGGATTTTGGTATCCATACAATGGCAACTTTGGTCTCAAAGTACTTACCAATGCAGATTAGGCAGGTAATGTGGACGACCAGAAGAGCACAACCGGTGGAGCGTTCTTCCTTGGTGGAAGACTAGTCTCATGGATGAGCAAGAAGCAGAGTATGTGGCAACATTTATAAATGGCACTCAGACAATCTAGATGAAGCATGTACTGAATGGCTTCAAAGTGCCTATATCTGAACCAGTGAGTATTTTCTATGATAATACTAGTGCAATCAAAATTTCCAAAAATCAGGTATTGCATGCTAGGACAAAGCACATTGAGCTCAAGTATCATTTCTTGAGAGAAAAGGTTTAGAATAAAGAGGTTGTATTAGAAACTATTTCCAGTAAGGAGCAGCTAGCAGATATATTCACTAAGCCCTTACCAAAGACTATATTTACCTATTTGAGAGGTGAATTAGGGGTTCTGCCCATTCATGGAGTAAATTAAAAATGTGTACTCCACATCAGTCAAGTACTAGAGTGACAAATCTTACATGATTGATGTGTTGAAGGATCCTACTCCATAGGGGGAGCAGCATAGTGGAGCTTGGAAGCTTGTGCCTCCACTTTGGCATTGTTGTCAAAGGGGGAGAATATATGTGATGATAAAGATATATGGTAGAGTGCACACTAACTAGTCTAGCTAGTGGTGGTGGTGATCGTCTGAAATTGAACCAGTATATGTTACTGAGAAATGATACACTGAGTATTGCCATCAATGCCAAAGGGGGAGATTGTTGGCTTATGATGAAGTAGTAATAGTGTATGTTTCCATTCATGTCAATAACTGAACCGGTATGAAACAGTGTGAAGACTGGAAGCAGCTATGGTCAACTGGGATGGTGTGGACCGATGTCGGGGTTCACTAAGTGTGACTACCGATTGGTAGTCTCTATTCAGCTCTAGGGTTTATGGTTTGGCTTATGCGATGCAACCGATGGTGTTTTGTGAATAATAAGGATAAGGATTAGGATACCATGTCAGTTATGTGCATGTGAAGGATTTCCTTGAAGATCGAATGCACTGAATGTTTACCTCAGGAATGCACAATTTTCTAAGCTGTGTATGAAGATTGCGTAATGGGTTACTATTTTCCAAATGTCGTGAAGATCAGATGATGCAAAATGACTTGACATCTATTGTAGATCATTTCACTCTATGCAATATGTTTGGACAGTTAGGATTGGACCGCTTATAATTGTAAACCTAAATTGTTTAGGGTTTAGGGTTTATGCTACCGACCTAATTGTTGTTTAGGGTTTAGGGTTTATGCTACCGACATATGTGTACAAGATGTGGAAATGATACTCAAACATTCAAGCATTCAAACATTCCTTCAAGCAATTGATCATTCTAAGTCTCCATTCAAGGCTAAGTGTTGCATTCATGACAAGGATTCAACCATTGAAGAGGAGATCACATGCTACAACATACAACATACAACAAACAACAACATCTATACCTTCGCATATAAGGATACAAACATCCTTACAATAAGGTACTAGTACTTGTTTTACATTACAGTCATTTACATTTACAACATTTCTCATTTCTTGGTTAATTCCAAAACTGGGGTTTGACCTAAGGGCAAACCCCTAATCCCTAACCCCCCAATCGTCTTCGCTTTTCTGTGTGTAGGTTGCAGGTACGTGGCTGAAATTGAAGATCTAGAATCCTTGTGCAGAGACGAACAGATCCCCCTTCGTTTCACGGATTTTTTGAAGGACCGTGTGCACGTCGGGCGCCATCGTCCCGTCAACTTTTGGTCAAATTTGCAGGACAACACCGTCTCGACATTTTACTGCTAATTCCAGGTCCACAGCTTCATCCTATATCCCTATCTCAGTTTATAAGCGAATCTTTCTCACTTTCTATGTATTCCTAGCTTAATCATTCTATCTACATTCTTTACAAAAGAGGGTAGCCTTGTTGTCTTAACCCTTGAAACTCATATAGAATCCAATCTTGCATTGTGTGGGATTGGATCTTGTGGGTTTCAACCCCTCTTTTGAATGTAAAGTCTCTCCTAAGTGAAAACCATCAACCCTAGTGACTCTCCCTTCTCTCTCCTTGGAGTTGGGGAGGGGAGGACGACTAGGGTTTGATTTTTTCCGCTTTACATTTTGGTGAACCCGACGTGAACATCATTTCTGATTATTCATAGTTAGATCTGAAAATTGGATTCCTTGATTACATTTCCATGTTTGATCTTTTGCAAAATTTTAGAGGTTAATTGCAAAAAAACCCTAAATTTTCTTTTTAAGTAATTAAACTTGTGAAATGTTTAATTGTTAATGCTTGTTTCAGATCTGCCCTTCTATTACAAATTGTCAATTCATATTTGTGCTTTAATTCTGAAAATTAAGTGGTTAAGTGTCAAAACCCTAATTTTTGAAACCCTCTTGATTCAACCTTTGTCTGACAATTTCACTGATCAAAACATCTCCAAATCAGCTATAACTTTGGATTCCGCAATAAAATCACAATATCTTTCATCCCTGAAAATTTGGAAAAAAGTTTCGAGGACCATGTGCACCCCGAGAGCCATCGTCCCCGACATTTTTTCCGAAATTTCGGGAGCTAGATCTTACTGTATTTTTCTGTTAAAATCCAGAATTTTGGCTGATTTTATCAATTTTAACACCTTCAAAATTATAGTCAAAGTTGGTCTAGTGATTGCTTGGATTGAGGCTTCTAATCATTCAAAAATTGTTGAAATTGAAATTTGTGTCAAAATTGTGTTTCTTACAGTCCTAAATTTGAAAATTGTGTTAGCATTCATTCAAAATTTCAGTGATTTATTCAAATTTTTGCAATTTGCGACTTTTGAAATTAAGTGCTTAATTACAACAACTTTGATTTTCGCTTTCAAAATTGAATTTTGCGTGAAATTGAGTCAACTTTCAAATTTCAAAACTTGCATTGCTTTTGGTATTCCCTCTAAAATCATAAAATTCAAAATTTCAATTTCCCTCTCTTTTTCAAAATTCAAATTTTACATTTTTCAACAATCTTGGTAGGGTTCAATTTTGAGATTGCAACTTTAATTTGGCCTATCTACAGATCATAAAATCACTCAATTTTTTCAGGTTAGCTGTAAAATCATCATAACTTTCATCCCTGTAAATTTCAAAAAAAGTTGCGAGGACCGTGTGCACCCCGAGCGCCACGGTCCCGGACATTTTTTCCGAAATTTCAGGAGATTGTCCTGATTGTATTTAATAGCTTAAATCTAGAAGATTGGCTGGTTTTACTGGAATTTGCTACCTCTAAAATTCAAAATCTTCTCTCTTTCTTTAGTGCATGAGTTTTACAAAAATAAGTCCTACTTACACTAGTCCCGTTAGACAAAGCCTTAGAATTAAGTCTTTCCAAGGTTTAATTACTGAGGAGATGGAACCTAATTTGAATGGCCTTTTTAATGAGGACATGGGTAATTCCTCTAATCCTCTTAATGATGAAGAAGCTCTCCATGAGGTTTCTGTAGAACAACTTTCGAAATTGGATAACCAATTTGACGATTTTCGACAATGGATGTCTCAAGAATACCCTGATAGTCAAGCTCTTCCTTTAATTGAGGGTCTAAAACGTATGCTTCAAAGTGATAAGAATGGAATAGATATTTTGCATGGTATTGCACACATTGTGGATTCAAATGTGATGCCTATGAAGAGTTGTGCTGAAACTTTGGGTTATACACAACCTCCTACTCAAGTTAATCATTCTATTCCTTTGATGACTTCTATTGCTAGTATACCTACTTTTACATCAAACATAATGACTACTTCAATACAAGACATTCCTCCTATGATCACTAATCATGGGGGCAATCCTTCTTCTTCAATCAACCCTCTTCCTTCATTCAATCCAACTTCTTCATTCATTCCTTCAATAAGTGTTCCTATTATATCTCCACAAATGAACATGACACAAGGGGGCAATTCATTTAACCCTTCTATTCCTCATTGTAGTGTTCCTCCTGTCCAATCATCTCCTATGACTAACTATCATAGTGTCCCACCACCTTACTCTCTACCTTCTTTCAATAACATAACACCTCCATCACAATCTAACATGTCTAATATGAACTCTTCGACTGAAGCGACCATTAACAATCTTGCACAAACTGTCTCTTCTTTACAGCAACAAATTGCCTCTATGAATCAATCTAAGTTTAGTGTGCCCACATTTGATGTTGTGAGCCCACTTTCTCTTGACATTGTTCAAGCTATCCCCCCTAAACATGTTGAAATTCCGCACTTGGAACTTTATAATGGTAAGGGTGATCCTCTAACACATGTTAAGACCTTTCAAACAATATGTACTGATTTTGCTTATGACCAAAGGTTGCTTGCAAAACTGTTTACTAGAACATTAAGAGACAAAGCCCTACAATGGTATTGCTCATTGCCTTCCTATTCTATTACTTCTTTCGAACAACTTGCAAATGCTTTCATTCAACAATTTCAAAACAATATAAGTCCTAAGGTTACTTTGATTGATTTAATGCATTGTAAACAAGGTGTTAAAGAAAAAGTGACTGATTTCATTGGTAGATATAAGCATTTGTATGCTCAAATTTCCTTTCCAGTGCCTGACAATGATATTCAAAGAATCTTTATTTCTAATTTACAAAAAGACATTAGAGAAAAACTCCTATTTTCTGAGTTTACTTCTTTCCAACAGTTGTGCGCAACTCTTCACAATTATCAACTGACTGTGAGTCAAATGGAACAATCACATCCTATGGCTCCGAGTGATAAGGGTGATAGTAGTCAACAACCATTTGGGAAGTTTAAACCAAACAGAGAGTCTATTAAATTCAATGAACACATCATCAACAACAATGTGAATGCAGCATCAGGTGTGCCTCTTATTTCTAAGTTTTTTTAAGAAAGAAAGAAAGTTTACTCCTTTGAATGAATCATTGCATAGTATTATGAATAAGTTATTGGAACAAAATGTGCTTACTCTTCCTCCTATAAGGCAAATAGATCCTGCAAAGATTAATTCACCCTATTTTGATAACAAATCTTTTTGTCAATTTCATCGTCAACCTGGGCATGATACTGAAAAATGTTTTGCTTTAAAGGGTAAAATTCAAGATTTGATTGATAATAGTACTATCTCTGTTTCTGGAGTGAATGATAAAGGCAACACATCTGTAGCTCCTCCTAACCAAAATCTTCAGATTTTTACTGATCCATTACCTTCTCATACCTCTAATGCGATTGATACTACTGATTCCTCTGTCTCACCTGATGATCTTGTGTCTATGACTCCGAATGTGATTAACTTTGTAGAGCAGCAGAAAATCCCTAAAGAACTTTCCATCACCTTTGATTCTAGTGAAACTATCAGGGCACCTGATGGTCCTTTATATATAGTTGCAAAAGTCAAAAATACACCTTGCCGTGGAGTGCTTATTGATCCTTCTTGTATGGTTAATATCATTACTGAAGAATTTCTTTTTACTTTGCAATTGAATCAAGTAATCTATGATGAAACAGATGTGGTTGCGAAATTATTTGATGCATTTTCTTCTCCTGCAATTGGTTCTATTACATTACCTATTGAAGTTCATAACAAATCCCTTGATGTGGACTTTGCTATTATTCCATCATCCGAACAATTTCGTGTGAAGCTAGGCTATCCTTGGCTATCTTCCATGAAAGCTATTGCTTCTCCTATTCACAAGTGTTTGAAATTTCCCCATAATGGTGAAGTTGTTACTGTCAATCATAGTCTCTCTAAACCAGCTGAAAGAACTTCTAGCATTCCTATTGATTACTTTTGGCCTAAACAATTCCAATCTCTTCCTCCGCGAAGTGATCATCTTTTCAAATCTTATCAAAAGTGGAAAAAAGATATGATCCTTTCTCTAAGTGAACCTAGAACACCCAAACTTGATATTCCTATCATTCTTGAGAAGGAAGTTCTTCCTTTGAGAGATAAAACTAATGTCTTTCCTCAAGAAGATTCCTCACCCATTCCTATGGATGTGACTATGCCTATATCTAATAAACTTCCCAAAAGTAGACCTATCCCTCCTCATCATGATGGACTTGGTCTCCTTCCTAAACCGAATATTCCTCCCTTATATGGAGCAGTTCCTCCTCCTTCCTCTTATGGAGAGAAGAGACCTTCCTCTTCTCCTATTGTTCAGCCTAAGAGACCACAACCTAAACACCCAAGTGATAAGGATGAGGACATTCCTCCTCCTCAATCTTCTCAACTTCCTACTAAGACTAGACGAAATTGTTCTGCACGAGAACGTCGACGAAAGCGTCGTCTTAGAGCTCAAACTTTGCAATCCCCAAAAACACCTTCAACAAGCATTATTCCATTTTCTCCTCAGCCAGAAATTGAGCCAAAATCTCCTAAACATAAGATGCATGATGGTCTTGATCCTGTGTGAGTTAAAGATCCTATTTTTATAAATCTTGATGATGATATAGATGAAAATGTTATTCAAGATGAAAATGTTACTTCTCTTGCTTCTGATAGTGAATATGAACTTGTTGATGTTGATAATCATTTATCTAACAAATTTTCTAAAGCACTTATCCTAGCTCCTAGACAAGAACAACGTGGCTTGGAACATGAACATAGCCCTTGTTTGGATCTTGTGATAGCTCCATCTGCTGTGTTGGATGTTCCTCCTCTAGCATGTTCCCTACCTTCCCAAAATATTGATCAGCAAGATCGGGGGGTAGATGACGTGCTAGACTAGTTCATTAGCATACCAGACTCTCTCCTCCTCTCCTTTTATTACTTCTTCTATGTGTTATTCTCATTCTTCTATTTGTTGTCCTTAGTGTTGTCTACTTGAGGATGATGCAAAGCATTGAGATCTCTTTGGTCTCTCTCATGTTGACTCAAAAGACACATGTGTTCCCTTCTTCTAGGTGACCTTCCTTGATTGGGGAATGAAGAACAATTATGCATACATACATATGATATACATGAATAATCATACAGCATACTGACCCCGAGGAAAGTGAAGTCACCTTGTGCTTTGTGTTTTATGTCTATTATCCTTGGGCTTATCTCACACTTGGGGGCTAAATCCTTGCGATAACGTGCTCCTTTCCTTTCTCATTTCTTATATGTATCACTACCTTAAAGCAATCACCCCCGGTAAGGCGTATGCGATCGCTTTAACGTAGGGGGGCATACATCCCGTCCATATCTTTTCAAGATACTTGAAAATTTCTTGACAAATTTAGCTTTGCCTTGAAAATTTTTGATATCTTTCTTGCATGACTCATAGTGAGGGAGCCCTACTACTGACAGTCATGGTTCTCCCTCATGATCTTCCCTTTTACTTTGTCAATCGAAGTCATAAGATCCTTAGTTCACTGGGGGCTTGGTGTATCTTGCCTCCTTGACGTGGTGAAAGTTTTTCAATATTGTTTCCTTGTACTTTACCGGAAGTATCAGCGTACGCTTATACTCCTGCTAAAGTGGGGGCTAAATGTAGCATCCTAAAATTGTGACACTTGTAATTTCGACCGCATTTGGGTCTTCACAATGGCGATGCAACACAGAACCTGAATGGAGACCCCAAAACTTGTCCACAACATCAAAAACTGCATTTTTTCAGCACCCTGGCCTGATCCTCCTTGCACCCTGTTGTCCCTGGAGGTGGGACCATGGCGCCCAGTGCCCTGGTCCTTCAAGACTAGGGCGTCCAGCGCCCCGGCCCCCCAAGACCATGGCGCCCAGCACCCTGGTCCCTGGCCCTATTTTGGGCTCGGTCTCCTATGGGACTTCGGGCCTTTTTGTTTGCAATTTGGAAAATAACATTTCCTGGTCGGCCTAAGGTCGGGAAAATCAGTCTTTTAACCCTAATTGGCAAGTATAAAACTAAATTTCCTCTCCCATTTGAGGGAGGAAGGACATATGTGTACAAGATGTGGAAACGATACTCAAACATTCAAGCATTCAAACATTCGTTCAAGCAATTGATCATTCTAAGTCTCCATTCAAGGCTAAGTGTTGCATTCAAGACAAGGATTCAACCATTGAAGAGGAGATCACATGCTACAAAATACAATGTACAACAAACAACAACATCTATACCTTCGCATATAAGGATACAAACATCCTTACAACAAGGTACTAGTACTTGTTTTACATTACAGTCATTTACATTTACAGCATTTCTCATTTCTTGGTTAATTCCAAAACTGGGGTTTGACCTAAGGGCAAACCCCTAATCCCTAACCCCCCAATCGTCTTCGCTTTTCTTTGTGTAGGTTGCAGGTACGTGGCTGAAATTGAAGATCTGGAATCCTTGTGCAGAGACGAACAGATCCCCCTTCATTTCGCGGATTTTTCGGAGAACCGTGTGCACGCCGGGCGCCATCGTCCCGTCAACTTTTGCTCAAATTTGCAGGACAGCACCGTCTCGACATTTTACTGCTAATTCCAGGTCCACAGCTTCATCCTATATCCCTATCTCAGTTTCTAAGTGAATCTTTCTCACTTTCTATGTATTCCTAGCTTAATCATTCTATCTACATTCTTTACAAAAGAGGGTAGCCTTGCTCTCTTAACCCTTGAAACTCATATAGAATCCAATCTTGCATTGTGTGGGATTGGATCTTGTGTGTTTCAACCCCTCTTTTGAATGTAAAGTCTCTCCTAAGTGATAACCATCAACCCTAGTGACTCTCCCTTCTCTCTCCTTGGAGTTGGGGAGGGGAGGACGACTAGGGTTTGATTTTTTCCGCTTTACACTATGGTTAAGTACAGTGGTATAGACAATCGATTATCTGTGTTAAGAGAGTGTCAAAATATTGAAGCAAGTTTTTGTTTGTACTGATTCACCCCCTCCTCTCAGTACCAATTAGGGTATTAGTTGTTCATCATTATTCATCAATGTGGAGTTATTAGAGAAAGCTTACCCAAAAATCTTGAGATTTGTCAAGCTTCGGTAAGACATTTTTTTTTAGGTATTCAGTATACAATTATCATTCTTTGACATTCTTTTTACAATTTTTGGGCATTGATGTCAAAGGGGGACTAGTATACATGTGAAAAAAATGAAGGGTTGCATATATTAGAGGGAGTTATAGATTTTTTGTAATTTTGGAGTATTGGATCATTTTTCATATTCAGCTCAGGGGGAGCGGGGCAGGATGAAACAGGCAGTTGAAACCATGACCATTTTCCGCATGAGTGTTTCCATCAATGCCAAAGGGGGATATTATTGGAAATTGACACTCTAATGGTTAGGTTTCATTATGTTGTCATTGATGGCAACATGTTTTTGGGTTCAGGCTTCATATGGTGTATCGATAAGCACTTCATAGACTCAGCACCGACACTGATAGGATAGAATGTTTCTTTGGTCACCAGAAATGCAGGCTGACATGGTATGGTAAAGGATATCGGTATTGGAGGCTGACATCGACAACTTGTTTTAATGCTTATTCATTTATGTTATAATGCTGACATGTAATATGTAATTGTATATATCCTTGTAAGCCGACTCAAGGCATAAATTTATATAGGGTATATAGGGGAGATTGATTAGATCACTTTTGATATGGATGGATAAGGTTATGGATGTAATGTAATGCGAAATATATCAGAGAGACTATGTATGTGAGGAATTCAATGTAAGGGTTATTCTAGTACTAAGGATTAGGGTTTCAATCGGAACAGACAAAGCTTAAACCAGAACTGTATTCTGGCATAGGAGATGCTCTACTAAGCAGTTCACTATTCTCCAGATTGATGTCTGGATGTTTATGTAGTCAGTGAGGCCCCTTTTGTGATGAGCAGTGTGCTCTAGGCTGTACGCCTTCCTATAAGTGCAGGCCCATCATATATTGTAATACCTCTTCATATGGCCAGTGAATTGATATTGTAGGTCACAAATCCCACCATGGTTTTTCCTCATTGAGGTTTTCCACATATACATCTATGTGTTATGGTTCTCATTTATGTGTTTGGCTTATTGGTTGCATTACTTCTTTTAATTATGTTTATACTGGTATAACGGTTGGTGTATGTATGTTTTGTTAAGGCTAAAATCTTTTATTCTAGTATAACACTGATTCACCCCCCCCCCCCTCTTAGTGTTATTGGTTTCCAATAGGTATGCCATTGGATATTGCCTTGATATGTTATTCCTATGTTTTGGTGGTTCAAAAGTGTGCTCTGAAAGTTTATTCAGTAATGATGATGTTTCCTAGTAGAGTCTGTGTTTCTTTACATTTCCAATTTCGTTGATGAGATTTAGGATTTATGTTTTTCGTGTATTTATCTTTGTTATTCTAATTTGGCATGTGATTATGGGCTCCAAAGTTGTGGTTGCTGATATGTTCATTCTAAGTTTGGTTGACCTTGAATGATTTTTTTTTCTCTAAAACTTGTGGTGTATGGATATCGTGTTTTTTTTATCAATGTTGTACATTGTGGTGTGGTCCACTTCTCATTCCTTTCCACAATGGGAATGTTTAGTGTAGACCTATTTCAATTTCCATTTTGGTGAACTATTCTTTTGGATGAATTAGAGATTCTTATTTCAAGAGATCAGTATAAATTCAGGATGATCATAATGAAGAACATATGGAAGAAAGTAGATTAAGAAGGAAGATCTATTTTCTTCTAATGTGTGCAATGTTTTGTTAAGTCATGGTTGAGATGTGAGATTGTGTGTTGTTGTTGTTTGGTACTAAACATAGTGAGCCAAAGGTTTCTTCTAGCTTTACAGTGTTGTGGTAGTTGCACTTCAGTGGTGGATTCTTTCTTTTTCTTTCTTATTATTTTGGGTAGCGAGCCCTTTTTTTTCTAGCATTTGTAGCTGGGCAGTGAGCCAACCTGCACTGAGCATTCTGGCAATGAGGCATCCTTTGTAAAAATCACCTTAACCAGTATCACCCTAACAAGTATTTCATAATTGATAATTATCATTCTCTATGGTTTTTCCCTCCCTGGGTTTTCCACGTATATCTAGTGTTCTTATGTATGTTTTATGTGTGTTCTCTTTCATGATTATATCTATTTATGGTTAAGTTATTAGAAGTTTGTTTACCGGATCTATTTTTGTGGTTTAAGTAAAATACTTTAATTGGTACAAATGATTAACACCCCCCTCTTAGTTGTCTGAGATATTCAACAAATAATACATATCCCACTAAATATTGAGGATAGATGATATGTGGAACCATGACACTCCAACCAACCAACCCATCTATCAAGTATCTAACCCTACCGACACACTATATGGATTCTAGTGGATATGTATTATTAGAATTTATAGTCTTACCTCCATCAAATAGAAAACATTAGAGGAAAATAACATCAAAGAAGTCCTCTCTCACATCAAGCTACCAAGATTTGCTAGAGTAGGGGACATTATGCAATATATTTCAGCTATGGAGAAAAAATTCCCATTATAGTTAGTAGGAATGGTAACACTCCAAGATACACTACTATGCAATGCCACTTGATGGTGGAACACACATAAGTATAACATTTTAAATCAACACTCTTTTAACATCCTCATCAAATCCCAATATCAACAAGAGGATGGACAATACCCTAGCATCCCTATATGAAGTATCACCTCCTGGAGGATCACCTCTACAATTGTTTGGAAACCTAGAAAAAAGAAAGGGAACATGATCACTATTTATACATCTAACTTTTCTATTGGACCCTAACATCGATCATTCAAACTTGGTGCATTAATCAATAAAGAAGAGAAGAAACAAAGGATTGGGACATAGTATGTACAAATTTTAACCAAACATTCTCATTCCAAGATAAATATGAATTAATTCAGCTAGCCCTATATAAGATAGAGGTTGATATAATATTTAAATCATTTCTTGGAAACATATCTCTTGCACCCAAACCCCCACCCCAGAGTGAAGATGTATGAAAATTAATTAAATGGATAGACAAATAGGCACAACCAATTCCAAACCAATGCTATACTATTTATACATATGAAGGGGACCCCAAATTAAACATTGAAGTAGGAAAAGAGGAAAGAGAAATAGAACTACAAAAGGATTATTGAATCCACTACTATAACCAACCAGTCCAACTCTAGGAGGAAAACATTGCTAGGGAGGAAAACATTGCTACAACAAGCAGTGCAAAAATGGCAAAAATATGAGAATATTGGGATGAAGCCGCTATGGGTATTGTTAATAAAATTTTGAAATAATATGAAAAATTATTTTCATGTACATTCACTAAGGTAGAGGGAATCAAAGAAGAAGTAAGAATTATGAATATACAACTCAAAGAAGGTGCCAAACATATCCAAAAAAGACCATATCACCTAAATCCTAACATGAAGTAAAGATTCAAATTGAATTGGATAAAATGTTGGCAGTAGGCACAATAAAAATAGTAGATTATTATGATTGGATAATACCCATGGTAATATAGAACAAAAAAATAGGTGATATCGAAGTATGTGTAAACTTATGCAAGCTAAACAAGGCTTGCTTACATGATCTATTTCCCACACCTTTCATTGAGAAAATTTTGGAATTAGTAGTTGGGAGATAAATCTATTCTTCTAGTGATAGATTTTTTGAATATAATCAGGTCTAGATATGAGAATAAGATCAGCCTAAGAGCAGATTTTCTACTAAATGAGGCTCCTTCATGTACACGATAATGCCATTTAGACTTAAGACCACAATGTCTATATTTAGTCGCATTATGATAAACACAATCAAGGACTTTATTCATGACTTTATTGAAGTATACTTGGATGATTGGACTATGTATGGATTAATTAAAGAGCACATGCAATCACTCTAAACCATGCTAGAAAAGTGCAAAAACATGCAGATTTCCTTAAACCTAAAGAAGTGTATTTTTTTAGAATCCTTTAGGACGCTACTAGGACACATCATACATAAAGAATCCTTGATGATGGATCTAATGAAGATAGACCTCATCATGAACCTTACACATCCTAAAATAACATCATAAGTCAAAAAAAAATTGGGGCACACCATATACCATAGAAAATTCATCAAAGGCTATGCTAGCATAGCTGCTCTAATGGAGGAACTATTCAAGAATAGAAAAACAAACAATCCCATTGAATTGACTCCAAAATGACAATAGTCCTTTGATACTCTCAAACAAAAGATAGTCAAAGCTCTTATGTTAATTTTCCTAGATTGGAATGTCCCATTTCATGTACACGTTGATGCCTTCAGAATATTTATAGGTGTTATGCTAGCTCAAACTAGAGGAAATAAAGATCACTCAATATCATTTATTAGTTTTAATTTGTCTAAGGATGAAAGAAACTATACCACCATGGAAAGAGGGCTTTAGATATGGTCTATGCACTTTATAAATTAAAAAATTATCTCCTATCTACTCCTTTAACCTTCTACATAGACCATGAACCTCTAAAATTCCCTATCAAAAAAATAAGTGATACAAGCCGCATATCTAGGTGGCTCCTACTATTCCAAGAGTTCAATTTTAATATAATGGTCATATCTAGAAGGAACAACCAATGACAAGATTATTTATCTATAATTGATATCAAAGAACTTGAGGAAGACTTAAGATGAACATACCTATTCCAAAATATAGTAGTGCGTAAGGAACACTACTATCAACCAGAAAATATCCCTTGGATATGAGTCCACATGATAAACAACTTTTATGAAATTCCCTTCCATTCATATTGATTTATGAAGATTTATACAAAAGAGGATGAGATGATATAATTCAAATAGTAGTTTTCACACATTAATGAAAATAAATTCTATATGAGGCACACGAAGGAATAGTAGGACATTTCAATGGGGATGCAACAACCCTTAAAATTATCCTTTTCAGATTACGGTGGCCCACTATCTACAAGGACTCCAAGATGTATACCAAATAATGTGTTATTTGTCAAAGAAAAGGGTGACTTACAACCCAAGATGAAATGCCTTTACAACTGGTTCTTGCAAAGGATCCCTTTAAAAAATGGGCCATTGACTTTATCAAACCAATTATCCTTATTGACAAAGCATCAAAATTAAGATATATCATTATAAGAGTACATTACCTCACTACATGGATAGAGGTCAAATCTACCAAGGATTGGACAACATATACAATGGCCAGATTTCTCTACTAGAACATTATCAATCACTTTAGGTGTCCTCTAAGTATCAAAAGTGATCAAGGGAAACATTTTAATAACAATACTATCAAGGAACTCTTATATAATTTTATGATTAAGCATAATTGGAGTACATCCTACCACCCATAGGCTAATGGGGCTAGTGAAGCCTTAAACAAATCTTGGGGACTATCTTAACCAAAATGTGCAATGCCAACCAAACAGATTGGGATATCAAAATACCCATAGTACTTTGGGCATGTTGGACCACTTAGAAGTGAGAAATTACACATTCACCCTTCCAACTATTCTATGGCCTTAAAGCTATACACCCATGAACTTCATTGTAAATAGCCTATGAACAACCCTTACACTTTGGCTTACAAAAGATTATTGTATTAAGAAAAAAGTCAAGACAGACAAGAAATGTTGGAGGAAGATCACCTTATTGCAGAAGAAAACCTTCTAATAGAAAGAAGAAGACAAAAATCATGGCACATGACTAGAATCTCAGAGCAAAATAGTTTAAACTCGAAAACACTCTCCTCTTGTATGACAACAAATTTAAAAAGCAAGGCAAATTCAAAGTTTGTTGGCTTGGCCCTTACCGGATTAATAAAATTTTGTACGTAGGAGCCACTAGGTTGGAGACATTGGATGGAAATTACAATGATATTGTAATGGAGCTATACTAAAACACTATCATCAAGACACTAGACTACCTAGTTCACTTAAGGAAAAGTCAAGATTTTTTTTGAGGGGATGATGTTGGCTGAAAAATAGGTTGTAGACATTAGTCCAAAAACACCAAAAGATAATTCGCTAAACATGGTTCTAAAATAAACAAACTAGGCAAGAGATTAGTTAGGAAGTTACTATCAAAGAGTTGTAACCCTAAAGGATATATAAGTAAAGATAAGATAGATAGTTGCCAAGAGATTAGAATTTAGAAGGATATGCTTAAGGTGCTACATAGAAATATATACTTGATCAAGGAGTTATAAGAAATGTACACTACACATTGAGATAATAATATACAAAATCCATATTCATTCTTTATTATTATGTAAACTATTTCTTTTTGGATTAAATAGATAAATTAGATCCTGAATTAATGTTATTAATCACCTCAATAGGAATACCTTTAGGAACAGAACTCTAGTCTATCTCCTTTAGATTTCCTACTGTAAAGCGGAAAAATCGAACCCTAGTTGTTCTCCCCTCCCCAACCCCAAGGAGAGAGAAGGGAGAGTCACTAGGGTTGATGGTTTTCACTTAGGAGAGACTTTACATTCAAAAGAGGGGTTGAAACCCACAAGATCCAATCCCACGCAATGCAAGATTGGATTCTATATGAGTTTCAAGGGTTAAGACATCAAGGATACCCTCTTTTGTAAAGAATGTAGATAGAAAGATTGAACTAGGAATGCATGTACAAGCAAGAAAGATTCACTTATAAACAGAGATAGGGATATGGGATGAAGCTGTGGACCTGGAATTAGTAGTAAAATGTTGAGACGGTGCTGTTTTGCAAATTTGAGTGAAATTTGACGGGACGATGGCGCCGGCGTGCACACGATCCTCCGAAAAATCCGTGAAACGAAGGGGGATTTGTTCATCTCTGCACAAGGATTCCAGATCTTCAATTATAGCCGCGTACCTGCAACCTACACATAGAAAAGAGAGGACGATTGGGGGGTTAGGGATGAGGGGTTTGCCTTTAGGTCAAACCCTAGTTTTGGAATTAACCAAGAAATGAGAATGTTGTAAATGTAAATGTTTGTAATGTAAACAAGTACTGATACCTTGTTGTAAGAATGTTTGTATTCTTACATGCGAAGGTGTAATGTATGTAGTATGTTGTATGTTGTAAGTGATCTCCTCTTCAATGGTTGAATCCTTGTCTTGAATGCAACACTTAGACTTGAATGGAGAATTAGAATGCTCAATTGCTTGAAGGAATGCTTGAATGCTTGAATGTTTGAATATCATTTCCACATCTTGCTCACATATGTCCTTCCTCTTTTTCGACCTCCTCAAATGGGAGAGGAAATGTAGTTTATATACTTGTCAATTAGGGCTGATAGACTAATTTTCCCGACCTTAGGCCGACCAGGAAACATTATTTTCCAATTTGCAAACTTAAAGACCCGATGCTCACAAGAGACCGGGCCCAAAATAGGGCCAGGGACCAGGGCGCTGGGCGCCATGGTCCTGGGGACCAGGGCGCTGGGCGTCCTAGTCCTGAAGGACCAGGGCATTGGGCACCATAGTCCCACCTCCCGGGACAGAAGGGTGCAAGGAGGGATCAGGCCAGGGTGCTGAAAAATGCAGTTTTTGATGTCATGAACAAGTTTCGGGGTCTCCATTCAGGTTCTGTGTCGCATCACCATTGTGAAGACCCAAATGCAGTCGAAATTGCAAGTGTCGCAATTTTAGGACGCTACACCTACTAACATCCATCCATTTGTATACAAGTATGTCAGGGCATCAAGTCATCCTCAATTTGATATTAATGCCAATACATTCAATTTGACATCTATATGACAACAACCTACTACGCATGTTGCCAACAATCTCCCCCTTTGTGATTGATGGCAAGTACAAGACTTCTCTCCCTCTTTGACATCAAAGGAAAAGGGCATATTGTTCTCCTTATAGAAAACAAAATATACAATAACTCCCCCTATCTATATGATCTCTAACAAAACTCCCCCCCTAAGATGTCGATCCCCCTATACATGAATTCTTCAACAAAAATATAAAATTGATATTGAAAGCCTCCACAAAACTATACATAGACAAAACTGTCTTATCTAAACTTTATAAGATCCCTTATAAGGTATAATATTCTTATAAATTACCTTAATATATGTTATATTTGCACCCCAATTTGCCTTTATTGAGGTAAGAATGTGATTTTGAAATAAAAAATGTATGTACAAATCCTTAGGCTCATCTATACTATCGGGAGCCTTCATTTTCTATTCCACATTCCTTGCTTCACCAAGTAGCCTAGATAATAAATCTAGCCTCAAGTTCACTACTCTCAACTAAATATTTTTTTCTTTATCTACTCCCTCTAGTAGTGAATTAGGGACAACTATAAATGTAGTTTTTCTATTTATTCCCTAGTTTTTCCATCCTTGTCCTTTGAAAAATAATACATTCTAGCCATTTGAGTAATTTGTGAATAAATAGATCCAATCATATTCCTTATATCTTTGGTGGAAACTAGCCATTTCAAACAAAATTGGTACAAATTAGTATCCTCATCATCACAATCCTTAAACATCTTCAATTTTTCTTGCAATTTATTATGTGCATGAGAATGCCAAGTTGATGCTCCAACCAATCTCTTATCATTCAAATTCCTTAAGGCCTCTTGTTCTACCTTTTTTTCTCAATATGTGATGAATTGTCCTTGAAATAATATTTTAACTCTTTCAACTTTTTCTTTGGATGCAAGGAAGGGTCGATATTTACCTCAGGGAGACCCTCTTGAATGATCTTGAATACATTATCAATTAACCCTATCTTCTTCAAATGTTCCTGCAAAATATGTTTTCTTGCAGAAACATGCAAGACATCTCCAAGCTATAACTTATGAAGGGGAGAAATGTTTAACAAGAAAAGTTATTCATCGTGTGTTGACATTTGCAAAAACTATGGTGTCACCATAGGTCGAAATTGTATATTTAGTCCTAGTAGGTCTTGAAAGGAGTCTATTGATCCCTAACCTATCTCTTGACCATTTGTAGATGCATATTGCTTGTCATCTAGTTTCTTTGCAATAACTCAATATTTCACATGATTTTCCTCTTTCTTCTCCACATCTCTATAAAGCACTATATTCTCATCTGATGCATCTTTTCCTCTATTTTTTGGAGAAGTGTTATGTTCTTCACTAGGATTAGTTTTCCTTGGATGAGGAACACCCACTTCACTTTGTTCTCTTGCATTAGTTTTCTCTAGAGGAGAAGTTTGGAGAAGTCTCTTTATTTAGTTCATCATTCTTCTAATTGGCCTCCACCATGTTTTTCCAAAGGAACATCAAAAGCAGAAACATTAATATCTTGTGTAGGTACATCTAATATTCTTCCAAATTAGTGTCACCTAAAGAAGATTCTTCCTCAACAATCACTTCGAACCTCTTGATTTCCTCGAGGATATTTGCAATATTCTCTTTATTTTTTCTTTTCATTCTCTCTATCTCATATTTTTTCTTCCCTATTAGGTTATTCACCCTTTGTTTGATCTATAACTATTGTGCTTGTATTTGTGATAGTTTGATGCTCTCTTCACAAGTAAGGAATGTTGAATATTTGGGCAACTAAGAGGGGGGGCGAATCAGTTGATAACTTAAAACAATTACTTTTGTTCTTTTCACCTCTGGATCCAAACTAATAGAATTAATTAACACAAATATAGCATGAAAAAAAAAATTGAACACACAATCAACACTAGATATGATGTGGAAAACCCAAGAAGGGAAAAACCATGCAGAATGTTAGTTCTCAATAAAAACACCGGTTAAAGTGATTTTTACAAAGGGTGGCTCACTGACAGAATCCTCACTACAGGTTTTCTCACTTCCAAGAAAATGACTCACTTCTAAAGAAAGAGAGAAAGAAAGAAAGAATACACCACTGAAAACACAATCTGCAAAACCGAACTGCTTCTGATCCCTCAATACTAACACACTCTCACATACCACCAAATAGTCAGATCTTTCCTTTCTAGTCTCGCATATCTTCAAAAACATTTCACACTTTTTCTATTTCTAACACAATTATATCACTCTCATATATATACTATCTTCCAAGAAGCATGGTCTTCCAAGTCAACCAAGATAGAGATCTAAAATAGGTCAACACTAAATAGTTCAGTGGTAGAAAGGAATGAGTGGTAAACCACACTACTCAATGGTTAGATCAACATGTTACAATCATTACAAATTTTTGACCCAAAAATCACAAGATGCCATTGAGAGGGGGAGTGAATCAATGGTTTCTAAACTTAATGCTCTTAATCCTAAAAGTGAGTACTAGTTAATATATCAAAGACCAAGTAAACATACCAGTGACATAAGGGAAGAGATCAATATGCAAGAAGACACCATGACAGATCACATAACACCAGATATATGAGGAAAACCAAATATGGGAAAAACCTTAGTGAGAAATGTTGTTGGAGTCTACTGATCCAATCCAGCCTCACAATAAATGATTGTATTACAATGTTTAGGGCACCAACCCAAGGAGCACCAATCCCTACACCAAGAACCAACTCAGTGATCACAATGATTACAAACAATACAATGGTTATAACCTAGTTACAAATGAATTTTGTAACCTCTCACAATCAAATCACTCTACCAGTTCAACCCTTCTCTATTCTCTACCTATTCTCTTCTCACCTTCTCTGACTCTTCCTCTACTCTATCTCTTCCTTATCAGCTGAGTCCTCTTTTGTAACTCTACCTCTTCTCAGCCAGTTAATTGATCTCTGACCCACTACTTCTAGTTAGTATCGGTACTCTTCTCTCTCTCTCTAAATATTTTTCTGCTCAACCTCTGTTGTGTCTACCTTCTTATCACTCTCTCTACTCTGCATTTCTCACTGCTATGACCTTAGCAGTTCAGAATCTACTGGTTTGATGAACTATCAGATAGTGCACCTAGATACCAACTACTCTTCTTACCTGTTAAACCTTTCTTATGGGTTCTCTCTCCAACCGTTTAGTCACTTATGTGATTGTCGATGGACTCTTTGACTTACTAACTCTCTGATTGCACTCACTTCACGCATGTCACTCTCTCATGCAGTAGCAATAGATCTAGTCTTTGATCTGCATATTTATACCTCTACATTCCCGCCAAAATTTACATTCAAACCTTGGTGAGCTAGGGTTTCTTCCACCGATCATGAACCATGTCAAATCATATCTGATCTTTCTTGGGGATTGACAACCTGTATCAAATCAGATAACACACCATATTTTGATCCTTCCTATGCATGTTTTCTATACTTAGAAACCTACAAATTGATCACTGAACCTGCATCTGTCAATCACAATAAATTAACCAACTTCCTTCTCTAGATCGACAAGATGATCAGATATCTTTCTTTCATCAAGATGTCAACAACTCAGTTCTTTGTCCTTCAATCTTCCTAGAGCCGCAACCCTCTGCAACTCACCCATGATTTTTGCCAACTGCATTTATTTTCGACCCAATCACAAACTACCTCATTTACCAACCTTTGCATGTTAGTGTAATGGTGGAAAAATGGTGAATGATATATCAAGAGGAAAGCTACCCTTTCCCTCAAAGAGAGATGAGGGTTTCACTATTGATTACACTTCAAACACTTTTCACCATGTTACATCAGGAAGAGGATTGCATAATTCACTAGATTCAATCTCTCCACATGAAGATAGTGGATTGAATTCTGAATGAAATGGGAATCTTATGTTGATCCCCTCTTCCTTGTTTGAAATGGAAAGAAAATTGATTGAATTATGTGGTGCAAAAGTGACAAAGAACTGATTATAACTTGAGATCAAAATATGGGATGAAGTTGTGCACCTAGATCTGGAAGTAATATGTCAAGACGAAGTCGTCCTATGAATTTGAAGAAAGGTTGCCCAGACTGTGGCGAGAATGTACACGGTAATCCAAAAAATCTGAGAAACAAAAAGGGTTTTTCTGCCTCTGCAAATGGAGCCTGAATCTAAAAGTACAGTTGCGCACCTACAACCTATACACAGAAAAGAGAGGAAAATGGGTTGGGATTGGGGGTTTTCCTTTAGGTCAAACCCTAGTTTTGGAATTAAACAAGTAATGAAAGAAATTACTTGCAAGTAGCTATAAATGAAAGACTGAATTGTAAATCACCTCAAGGGACATTGTGATAGCAATGTTGATAGAGATGCCTGTGTGGAATTGAATGTTGAACTTAATCTTCTAGTCAATGGTTGAATCCTTGACTTGAATGCAACACCTATCCTTGAAGGGAGACTTGAGAATGCCCAATGCTAGAAAAGAATGCTTGATTGCTTATGCAACTTGAATCTATCCAACTTTTACCTATCAAACTTATGCAAATGAGAGGATGAATGCCCCCTTAAATACATGTTAGTGGGTCTGATTTCTATCACGGGCTGACATCAAGGGAGTTTCCTGCCCAATGCACAACCAACAATGCAACCCTAGGAAGGGTCCTGCCCCAAAATAGGGTAGGGATAGGGGCATCACACCCCTGTCCTAGGTGGACAAGGGTGCCACACCACTATCCAAGGGGGGACAGTGGTGCCACGCCCCTTTCCTACCCCTTTCTCCAGGGAAAAGTGTGGACGAGGTGATGCAGAGGCCAAGGAAGAAGTTGTTTCTGAATACTAAGCAATCTTTGGTCTTCGATCAGGCTAGAGGATTTGAACTCATGTGTGTGAGGACCCTAATTCAGTCAAAAATTAGTAGGGTCACAATTTTATGACACTACATTTAGCCCCCACTTTAGCGAGAGTATAAGTGTATGCCAATATTGTTGGTAAAGTACAAGGAAACAAGTTTGAAAGACTTTTACCACGTCAAGGAGGTAAGATGCGCCAAGCCCCTAGTGGACTTAGGATCTTATGACTTCGATTGACAAAGTAAAAGGGAATATTGAGAAGGGGAGAACCATGACTACAAGTAGCAAAGTTCCCTTCATTATGAGTCCTGAAAGAAAGGATACAAAAGATTACACAGCAAAACAAAGTTCACTAAGTAATTCTAAGTATCACAAGAAGGAAAGTATGAGTGGAGTGTATGCCACCATGTTAAAGTGATTGCACATGCCTTATCAGGAGTGGTTTCTTTAAGGTAGGATACACCCAAGAGAGAGAAAGAGGGAGCACGTTATTGCAAGGATTTAGCCCCCAATCGAGGAATAAACCCAAGGATAATGAACACAAAACATGAGGTAGTTTCACTTTCCTTGGGATCAGCATGTTGTATGATACTAATGTATATCATGTGTGTATATGCATATAATAATCTTCATTCCCCAAAAAAGGACACTACCTTATAAGAAAGGGAAGAGATAATGTCTTTTGATTCAACATGAAAGAGACCAAAAAAAAATATCTCAATACTTTGCATTGTCCCCAAGTAAACATTAAGGGAACAATATAAGAACAAGGATACATATAGAAGAATGGTCACAAAAGAGAAAGAAAGGTGAGAGAGAAAGATCTGCAGTGCTAATATTACTAATCTAGCATGACATCCACCTCCCAATCTTGTTGATCACTATTTCGAGAAGGTGAGAAACATGCCAGAGGAGTGACATCAAGCACAACAGATGGATCTATCACAAGATCCAAACAAGGAATATGCTCATATTGTAACTCACTTTGTTCGATTCTAGGAGCTAGGATTAGGGTTTGTGAAAACTCATCGGATAAATTCTTGTCTATGTCAACATATTCATACTCACTATCAGAAGCATTAGGAGTGGTATTGGTATTATGAATAACATTTTCACCCATTTCTTCATCAAAGTTTAGAGAAAGAGGAGAAATAACATGAATAGGAGTAAAACCATCACATGTTTTGTGCAACTTATGATTTGGAGATGTAGGTTGAACATATTGGTTAGGATAAAAGGGAATTATGTCAACTGTCAGAGTCTAAGGAGATTGAATATTATGAGGGATAGCTTCACGAGCTCGAACATGTCATCTTCTTCACTATTCTCTCATGCAACAATTATGTCAAGTCTTAGTGGAAGGTTGAGAAGGAGGAGGAACACTTGAAAAAGTAGGAATATTTCTCTCCTTGATAGTGGAAGGTTTAGGTTGAGGTCTTTCTAGTTGAACAATAGGAGAAGAAGGCCTCTTCTCTCGATAAGAGGAAGGAGGTGGAACTATTCCATAGAAAGGAGGAATATTAGGTGTAGGAAGGAGACTAGGTCCATCATGAGGAGGAGCTATAGGTCTAACTTTAGGAATAATATTGTTGTTCTCCTTAAGAGAAGGTTAAGTCACATCCATAGGTATAGGTGGATGATCTTCCTTAGGAGGAAGATTAGTTCTATCCGAGAGGGGAAGAACCTCATCATGAATAATAATAGGAATGTCAAGTGTTGGAGATCTAGATTGACTTAAGGATAATATCATATCATCCTTCTATTTTTGATAAGATTGAAAAAGAGCATCGCTCCTTGATGGAAGAGATTGAAATTGTTTAGGCCAAAAGAGACCAATAGGAACATCGAGGCTTCTTTCAGATGGAAAAAATAAGCTATGATTCATGATTATGATTTCTCCATTGTGAGGAAATTTTAGACACTTCTGGATTAGAGAAGCAATAGCCTTCATGGAAGATAGCCAAGGATATCCCAACTTCACACGGAATTGCTCAGAAGAAGGTTTGATAACAAAGTCAACATCCAAGGATTTAGTATGAACCTCAATAGGAAGGGTGATAGAGCCAATGGTATGGAAAGATAAGCAATCAAATAACTTCACAACCACATTAGAAGTATCATAAAGTGGTTTATGCAATCATAAAGTAAAAAGATACTCTTTAGTTATGACATTAACCATGCAAGAAGGATCAATCAAGGCACCATGGCAAGGGATATCCTTAACCTTTGTAACTATGTATAAAGGGCCATCGAGTGCTCTAATGGTCTCGCTAGGGTCAAATGTAATACAAAGATCCTTAGGCATATCCTATTTTTCTACCATATTAACCAAGTTTGGAGCCATAGAAGTGAGTTCTTCAGAAGAGACAGAATTAAACACAATCTCTATGACGTTAGAGGTATGAGATGGAAAGGGATCAGTGAAAATAATAAGATTTTGATTAGGAGCAGCTACTGATTTATTCCCTTTATCATTCACACCTTCCACATATATAATATTATTATCAATCAAATCTTGAATCTTATTTTTCAATGCAAAAAATTTCTCAGTATCATGACCAGGTTGACGATGAAATTGGCAAAAAGAATTTTTATCAAAATAAGGGGATGCAGGTTTAGAAGGATCAATTTTTTATATAGGATGAAGTTTGATAACATTTATGTGCAATAACTGAGACATAATACTATGTAGAGATTCATTCCAGGAAGTAAACTATCTTTTTCTTTGGAAAAATTTAGAAATAGAAGGCACACATGTTGTAGCGTTCACATGATTGTTGTTGATTGGATCATTGAACTTGATGAAGCTTTTTGTTGGTTTGAACTTTGCAAACGATTGTTGAACACTCTCTCCCTTATCACTCAAAGACATAGGAGTGGATTTCTCCATTTGACTCACAACTAGTGGATAATTGTGGAGTGTTGCGCACAACTGTGGAAAGGAAGTAAACTCAAACAAATGAAGCTTTTCCCTAATATCTTTTTGCAAATTAGAAATGAAAATTCTTTGAATATCATTATTAGGTATATGAAAATAAATTTGAGCCCCATTCTCAATTGTCCATCGGTTATCTGAGTTGTCTAACAGCATGTAGATGATCATTGTGACCAAATAAGGCCACATTGGGTTCTATGTGGCATTTTCTTTCTTCTAGTGTAGTGTGTGGTCTATTAGACCTTACCTATTATGCATTTAGACATGTTTTATTAAGGAGTGTTTGTGTGGAAGACTTGTAGATGTTATTTTTATGTTTTGGGCCAACATATGAGTGTAATTGTAATTATAATTGTAACACGCATATATAGGTGTATTAGATTCATTTATAAGAGCAAGTTGAGGATACAAGTTCATATCATCTAAATAAGTATGTTGTTGTATGTAGCATCTTAATTTGTGTGCGCTACTATCAAAATATCATATGTTATGTAGGAGAGTATTTTGAGGTTGATTATATATATTAGAAGCTAAGTTATTTGATCAAAAGGTCCACAATCTATTTCTTTGTGTTTTGGTGGAACTGGTGCTTCACCTCTAAGTTGTGCTCATATATCTCTATTGGGAATTGGTGTCTCTAGTAGGTTGGTGCCTGCAAATACAAAAGGGGGATTGGTGTCTTTGGTAGGCTAGTGCTTACTTCATGATCATAATTAATTCATTACTTTGTGAGGCTAGATGTTATATCTAAGCAATAGATCCAAGCAGTTATTCTCACCATGGTTTATCTCATCTTGGGTTTCCATGTATATCTTGTGCTCATTATGTGAATGTGCATTTTCTTATATTTATTAATTCCTACATCACCAAGGAAATTTAATTAAGTTTAATTGAGGACAAATTATATATGGAGGCATCTAAACATGGTTAGTGCTTGAGGTGTCATACTTTACCAGCTCTGTGTGACCTTATTTTAGGGTTTTCACATCTTATTAACATTTCTTCTATCTTGTACTTGGTATTTATCATTTGTCAACATTTTGTCATTCTTTTGCACTTATTTCCTCTTTGATTTTGTTTTTCACATTTGCAATTAGGTCTTGTCAACATCATCTTTCACTTGCAATCTTTGATCGTGATCATATTATCATGTCAATTGGACATCATCAATCCTAATTGATATTTAATTAGGGTTTTTTCCTCAATATTTATCATTTTTAATCATCTTTGATCAATTATCATCATTTTCGATCCTTTTGGATCCCTTGTCAATTGTCAATTGTCAATCCCTTATCAATTTGCGACCAATTTGTCATTGGTCTTTTGACATTGATCTTTGTCAATCAATATCAACTCTTTATCAATCATCAAGTCTTCATCATTTAATAATGATCGACCCTATATCAATTGCTTTAGTCTTGTCATGACCTAATTGACATCCTTTCATTTCTAATCTATCTCCTAGGGTTTTGTGATTTAATCATTTAATCCTAGTTAACATTCCACTGTAGGTTAAATAAATCAATTTATTTATCCTAGGTCTCTCTTATAACAATTAAATATTTCATTTAATTGGCTAATTACGTCTCCTTTGTGAATTAATTAATGAATGAATATTTATTAATTAATTTCAACCAATTTCAATTTCCTCATTTCCACCTATTTTCCATTTTTCTAAATCTAATTTCCACCTAATCAAACCCTCTCTAGTCTCCCATATTTTTGTGCTTCCTTTTTCATAAGTTGGAAGCATGATTCTTTCATACGTCATAAGTGTTGACATAGCAACGTGTCATAACACTTGCCTTGGCATTTAGTCCTCTCCTTTTGGATTGGAAATGTGTCCTAAATCATGACATAGAAGGTGTCATAGCCTTCTCTTTTCAATCCAATTTTCCCATTTTCGATTTAAATTGCCTCTTTCATATCTTTCATGCTAATTTCGTCTTCTCTACAATTTCTCTATAAATTGGATGCATTTCTCAATAATTTTCAAAACCACATCTCAAGTATCCTCATGTTGGCCATTTTTGCTATCATCTTTCTTCTATCACACTTGCATTTTGTAGGAAAAAGAGAAAAGATGGACGTCAATGGAAAAGGCATCAACACTTGTTATGGTTTTCCTTTTTGATGTTTGATCTCCATTCTTCTATTAAATGAATTACGATCAATTCCATAGCTTGTTATGTTTTGTGGGTGGATAACTTTAGGCTTTGATGTGCTATTCTGAATTTCCTCTGACGTGAACACGTAAATCTGACAATTTTGTGCATCTAATATTTGCATGCAAGTTATTTGCATGAGGTTTTATGTGTTGATATATATTTGCATTCAAGTTTTATGTGTTGATATATGTTTGCATGTAGGTTTTTGGTGCTAATATGTTCTTGCATGCAAGTTTTTTGTCCTAATATGTTGGTGCATGCAGGTTTTTTAAACTAATTTGTTGTTGCATACAGGTCTTTTGAACTAATTTGTTGTTGCATGCAATTTTTATGAGAGGATCTATTATTGCATATGGGTTTTATGGAGTCTAAACAATGATTCATGCAAGATTTCTTAACATGCAATGAACAATAATTTTTCACATAGCCTAATTAGGAGGTTTTAATAAACAACAATTCCTCACATGGCCTAATTAGGAGGTTTTAATGAATCCTACAATTCTCACATAGTCTTAATTAGGATTTGGATCAAAGAACAACAACAAAAATCACATTTCATGCATGCAAAGGGTTTAAAATGAATGAAAAATTGCATTTAATCATGGTTTAAATTTATCAAATCCTTTTCAAATTAAGGTGGAATTAACCTCATCTAGTCTTAATTAGGATGCAAATGGATCAATGAACTCAATTCATTTTCTAAAGGTTAAACAATCATTGTTTGTCATGTCCTCTTTTATTTTGATTGTGTGCTTTTACCTTTAAAGGGCCTGCCTCCCAATTTGTCTGGCACTTTGCACAAGAATTAGTGAGAGGGAACGACCCAAGTGGTAACAAGATAAGGCAAAGTTCTTCTGAACCACTATAAATAAATGTGTCTGTACCGAAAGTTGCAAGCGATGAGTGTCGATGTGTCATACCAACGTAAGTCTCCCTTAGTGTCTATGTGGCACTTGAAAAGTTCTAGAGGATAACCTCTACAGCCTAGGAGGCCTCCTTAACGGAGCAAAATGTTATATGTATGGCCACCTGAATGGATGCCTAGACTAAAAAATTTGTGATTAGAAGCCAAAAACCCTCTAGTTGTTGGTACAGGAGGTCAGACCTCTAATGACATCTCACATTCTTATGAATCTTAGTGGAGATACAAAGTTCTCCATGGGGAGTTTTCATGGGAATTGGTGCTTGGTTGCCCCAAAGAAGTGAGTGTTGTGGAGTGGATCCAACGGGGATAGGCATCTAATTATCCTCTTTGAGTAAGCGTAATTGGGAAACCAAGTGAGATCCAATAGCTATTGTCCTTGCCAACCATAGGATTTGTTGTTGAGGGCACATGATTATCTTGGGTCAAAGTCAAACAAATGTCTTGTCTTCTATTCTTGTTAATAGTTGAATTAAATAAAATTCTCACAAGTGGTCATAAAAAACCTTGATTTTCAAAAGCAAGCAAGTTTTCAACAAGTCCAAACAAAATTCAAACAAATTCAACCTTAGTAAAAAGAGTTTCAAAGTATCCATCCAACAATTTGCAAATATTTTACAAACATGGCTTTTGAAAACATTCGACAACCTTGTTTCAAATTCATGTCACTTAGGGTTAGGTTTTTGCATGGTTCAAACTTAGGTCTTGCGACATATTATCATTATCCTCCATATTAGTCCATTTCATTCTTAGCATCCTCATTTTGCACTTAGGTTTAAAACCATTTCCCTAAGTCTTCATTTCATTGTCATTCCTAACCTAGGTTTTCACTTAGGTGACATTTTTGCATTATCATTGTCATACTAAAATTAGGTCTTTGCCTAGGTTGCATTTTGCATTTCCAAAGTCATTGGTCCTCACATATCCATATCACATTGGCTTTATCAAGGCATATTCTAAACCCTAGGTTTTTCTTAAGTTCACATTGTAATACGTTTGCATTTACCCCCCCCCCCCAATCTTATAACATTAGGTCATATCATATCATTGGTCTAAGTAATTTCCATATCGTACCTTAGGTCATATTATATAACCCTAGTTCATATCATTGTGTCATAATCATATTTTTGGTGAATATCATAACATAAGGTTGCATTTATATTCTTAGGTCATTTCATATCATTAGTTCATTTCATGTGCTTAGGTCATTTCATATCTCTAGGTCATAGCACATCTTGAGGTCATTTTCACATGATATCTTGCATTCATACCCTAGGTTATTGTCATTATCATTGTCCTCTTTCATTTAGTCTCAAAATCAAGTTTTATCAAACTTGAAAATTCAAAACTTTTGATTAAACCCTAAGTCATTGTTAGGGAATCTTGACCTTGTCCAACATTTGTCCTTTCAACATCATTTTTTCAAACCTATATTAGTATCCAAGCATATAGGTGAGACATTTTCATTTTGTCCATTATCATTTTAAGGTCCTGACTTCATTTCAATTTCTTAAGGGTCACATCTTTAGGGTTGCATTTTAAAGTTTGTCCAAATATTGAAAAACAAAAAAAAACATAGGTTGCATTCTTACCCTAAGTTGCATGTGCATATCCCAAAGTTGCACTTAGTTTCATATCATTTTCATTCCAAAAATCCAAAATGATTCCAAAAACATAAGTTGCATTGCTATCCTTTTAAGTTGTATTTGTCAAGTCCATTAGTTGCATTGCATAGTGACATGTTTGTTGAAATGAGGTCCCAACCTTCTTATGAAGCCATGTCGTCACAATTGAACAATCAATCATGTCAATCCAATTTCTACATGTCTAAAAACGTGGATCAAACTTATCATGATGATTTAAGTGTCCAAATATGAAAACTAGAGGAAAAAGTAGCTTGAGAAAAAGAGATTGTAGAACAAAAAGAAAAAAACAGTTACAAGATCAGATCCCAAATGATGACAACACTTCAAAAATTTCAAAGTTCAAATACAAACCTTGAGTGAGTTGGTATGAAGGATCTCATTGAAAAATCAGACATACTTTCTCTCCTCTCACAAATAAAGATGATGAAACAATTTCAAGCAAAGAGCACAAACTTTAACCATGTTCCAAATCAAGTCTCATTTGACCAAGTTCTAATCAAACTTCATTCAATGAAATCCATCAAACCTCGTTTGATCAAATTCCATTCAATAAAATTTTGAATCAACAACCAATGATCCAACCAACACAACATATCCAACATTTTCAACCATCACAACCAATGGCTCAACATATCCAACATTTACAACCAACGCAACCAATTTTGCAATTTCAACAAAATGTTCAACCAATGATTCAACCAACACAACCAATGGTCCATCATACACAACCAACACATCCAATGGTACAATTTCAACAACATGTCCAACCAAAAAAACAATGTCAACAAGTGGTCCAACCAACTATCAAGTATCAACAACAAAGTTAGCCAACAAATCAATATCAATAACTACAACACAACATTAAAAAACAAAAGTTGCAACTCACATTAGGCCAATTTTCAAATATGCTAAACCAATTCAAATAAGTCCAAAAACAAAAGCCAACTATGTCAAAACCTTGCAAGGATTCAAATGCATCTCCAAAGAAAGGTGGCTATATTACAAAGCTTTTAAAGATATTTCTTTAGGATTCTTCCAAGAAAGATCAAAATTGTGCACCTATCTCTAGCACTAGTTCATCCCCCCATAAACAAATTGACTCTCCAGTGACATCTATTCCTACACCTTTTGAATTTTTGCAAGAACCTTCCATATCATCCCCATTAAATTATATACCTAAAGATGAAATTTCCCAAGGGATGTCCACATTTAATTACCAAGACAATCCAATTTATGATGTAAGTCCCTCCCATGCTTTAAAAAATGCTATACCCAATGCCACCATGCACTTCATTTCTCATCAAGCCTAGTTTATAGGACCCCATTGAAATTTCTATCTCCCTCATGTTAAAGCATTGATTCCTTGCCAAAATCCCCCGTGCATATTCAAAGTCCAACCCCATGTCATGAGCATAATGTAAAGCACAAAGAAGCGATTCCTAAAACAGATCAAGATCAAGATATACTAGTCCATCCTATCCCAAATAATCCCCTTCCATTTCATGAACATCCTGAGAAAGGTCAAGATATCCCTTCCATCATTCCTAATGATCCCAGTGAAAGTCAAAAGAAGAGAACTTTTAAAGAGAAATCCATTGATCTTCCTCCTTGTCAAGATCAAACTATCCTTTTAGCTCCATGTCCACCACAAGATATCTTTTTTCCTCCATCTCCATGTCATAATCCTCCACATACACCCCAAGATCTCATTTCCTTTGATCATCCCATTATTCCTCCCACTCTATCTCATGAAGATCCTAGCATTGATCTATGCCCACCACACAATCCTAGTCCCCCTCATGATCCTAGTCCTCCTCATGATCTTGATCCCCTATTGATCTTAATCCCCCTCATGATCCTAACATGTTGGCTCAAGATGTTCAAGGACCCCCTACATGCACAATGGGTTCCTGAACTTTGGTCAAGTTTGATCCACTTAATGATCCCATTGTTCCCATTATATCACATCCACCTCATAATGGACTCATGTCTTCTTATCAAAGTAAAGAGTATCCTACGGATCATAAAGGAAAAGGAGTAGACCTTCACAAGAAAGAACCCCTCAATATCAACAAAAATATTAATGGTCATCACCTTAATAACATTCCTCAAGATGTTGGTATCCCTACCAAACCCAAATCCAAACATACACCTTCCCCTTCATCCCTTCCATCCATTTTAGGTCCTTATATTCCTCTATCCCTTATTCAAGGTCAGCAAAGGCACACATCTTTGAGAACCTCCCATCCATCCAAACAACCTTCATTTCATTCCTATCCATCCATACATTCCTTTCCCTCTCCAAGCAATTTGGATTCCACAAATAAAATTCATAAGTCCAACAATCCTCTTTTAGTCAAGGATCAACATGTCCCATCTAATCGACATGTCAAAACAAAGAAAAATATGATCCAAAAAGAAAAGGAAAAATCCAAAAGGCTACAAAGGCCCACTGAGAAAAAGAAAGAAAAGTCAAAAGCTATATGGGTTCCTAAATCCCTTATGCAAGCAATGCATTATAAGGAACCACAAATTTATGAAAAATCCAAAACAATGTGGGTTCCCAAGCAACCCCTAGAAGCACAAAAAGAAGTACCAAAATTGACATCCAAAATTGCTATTCCTTCATCCAAACCTTCAAAACCTATTCCTCCATCACTTCCTTCATCCATTTTGGTTCCTTATGTCCCAAAATCCCTAGCCTTTCCTCCATCAAAATCCAAATATCTAAAATCCACTTTTCCTCTATTTGTCCAGCACCCCTCAAGGTGTGTGCCAATGTTGATCTTGCCAACATTTCCATCTTCTCAAGCCCAAATATTCCATCCTATCCATTATCCAATGCATATGTTCCTCCATCAAAATCCAAATATCTAAAATCCACTTTTCCTCCATTTGTCCATCACCCCTCAAGGTGTGTGCCAATGCTAATCTTGCCAACATTTTGATCTTCTCAAGCCCAAATTTTCCATCCTTTCATCCATCCTATCCAATCCCTGGCCTAAACCCTTAATCCCATTTCATTTCCATGTCATATTCCTACCAACATCTTTGAGCATACATTTAATAGTCATGGTCCATTTTTCAAGGCTACCATACAAACAATGAGATGATTGAGTCCTTCTTCCATCCCTTATCAGGTGTCCATTTTCTGCTGCAAGTCAAAAAATGAAAAAAATGAAAAAAATGAAAAAAATGAAAAATGAAAAATGAAAATAAAAAAGGAAAAAAAAAGTGTAAATAGAAAAATCATTCATCCTTTGGTGAAAATTTGGCTAACAGGTGCCTTGGGCAAGTACCATGATGAAAACCTGGCAAACGGGCGTCAGGTGTAATCCATGAACTTCTTGTATACCATACTTGGGGGTAGGTTTCATTTATAATATTCTATCATATCTTATTGTACCCATGTCATTTCCTATTACCCTTCATTATCCTATTATCCTATCTTATCTTTTTCATACTCCTCCATTATCTTATCATCCCTCATATCCATATTCCCTTTTCAACCTTTGATCTTGACAAGACTGATGATTTGTTGAGAATCATGCTTCCTATTCACAACTTGCAGTCTATTATGACTTTTGGTCTTTATCCATTTGCTTACTACAACCTTGCATCCATATTCCTTGGCTTATTGCAACCTTTTGTCACTATTCCTTAGCCTATCACAACCTTTATTCCATATCCCTTGTCCTTTTTGGACATAGGTTGTTTGTCCTATACACATCCTATCACTGTCCATACTCTATTTCTTGTCCCTTGATCTTGATCTGACATAAGGACGTAAAATGCAAAACATGGTTTCAAAAACCTCTAGGCATGTCCCTCATACCATGCCATTGCTTTACATTGTCATAACCAGTCCCTTATCTCATCATGTGGTATCCCTTGAAAATTGAATATTCTTTGTCACCATCATAAATGGCCTTCGTCTTCCATCTATCCACCGACATTTCAACAAGCTTATTTATCTATTTGTCACATTCCTTGCCTTGCTAGACACTGGGGGTAAAATCATAAAAATTCCAAAAAAATCAAATAATGTCCTGAAAACATCCCTAAAAATTGAAAAAATGTCCTAAAAAATTCAAACACAAAAAACATTGTAAAATGTCTTGAAATAATCCAAAAAAATTGTAAAATGTCCTAAAAAATGCATTTAAAAATTAAAAATCTTGAAAAACCCTAAAAATCAGAAAACATAAAAAATTCAAAAACAATCCTTTCATTTCATTTCATCAATAAATTGTCCCCTTTGTACATAGAAAGACATTTGAGCAGATGTAAGACAAAAACACATTAAACACTACACTTAAACAAATCATGTATCATGTTCAGATAAACTGTTCAACCAAGCAAGATTTCAAATTGGTCAATTTTATCCTATCAGTCAAAACAACATCAACATTATCATTATCAGTCATTTGTCAAACATTATCATTATCGTTCCTTTGTCAAACATTATCATGTGTCTTATACAAGATGTGGTATACTAGAAATCAGACTGTGTCCTGTCTTAGATGGTGTAAAGCATTCCCTGAAACCAGACTACATGATCGTCCCTTTGTCACAACATTATCACCTTTTGACAATGCAGATCAAAATGTTTGTTTGACTTGTTTGAATTTGTGATTCTTATCTTTCATTGATTTATCTTCAACTATGTTCCTATGTTTCTTGATTATGTCATTGAGTGATTTATAGCGGTCAGGATGGCTCATGGTCCATTTTTGTTTTTGTCTTTTGTTTGTGGAGTGTTTCTAGCATTCTGGGGCAAGTATGTCTTGGGTGTCTGTGATAAGTATGTTCGCTTTGTGGACGTCGCACATACCTCAACCCTTGACACATGTAATGTCTTAGGTTGTTTTTGACTCATTCCTCTTTTGCAATGTGTCTGTTTTACGCAAAGGGATCACATTTTTGCCCTGGCCTTCATTGTCACGGTGAGTTGCATCCATTTCACCATATTAAATAAAGGCTCTCACCTACACATGCATTTGTGAAAGAAATTTTTCCTTCACCACTAACCGTTCTTCATCTAATTTATCCTTACTAACACTTCTTCCATCAGTCCTTGAAGCCATCTTGGTCTAGTCCTACCATTATTTTTGACAAATTGGCCTCTTTTCTAGATTTTTCCAGCCAATTCCTCAAGGGGGCATACATATATCCTAATTGTCATTTGGGGCATATTTCCTGATTTTTCTTTGAAACAACACTCATAATGACATTGTCTCAAAGAGGGGAAAATATAGGCATCTAAAAATGGTTAATGCTTGAGGTGTCATACTTTAACATGTCTATTTGACCTTATTTTAGGGTTTCACATCTTATTAACATTTCTTCTATGTCATGCACTTGTTCTTTATCATTTGTAGACATCTTGTCATTCTTTTGCACTTCTTTCCTCTTCGATTGTATTTTTTGCATTTGTGATTAGGTCTTGTCAACATCATCTTCGACTTGCAATCTTCGATCGTGATCATCTTATCATGTCAATTGGGCATCATCAATCCTAATTGATGTAAAATTAGGTTTTTTTCCTTGATCTTTATCATTTTCAATCATCTTTGATCAATTATCATCATTTTCAATCCTTTTGGATCCCTTGTCAATTGTCAATTGTCAATCACTTATCAATTTGCGACTAGTTTGTCATTGGTCTTTTGACATTGATCTTTGTCAATCAATATCGACTCTTTATCAATTATCAAGTCGTCATCATTTAATCATGATCGACCCTATATCAATTGCTTTATTCTTGTCATGACCTAATTGATATCCTTTCATTTCTAATCTATCTCCTAGATTTTTGTGATTAAATCATTTAATCCTAATTAACACTCCCCTCTAGGTTAAATAAATCAATTTATTTATCCTAGGTCACTCTTATAACAATTAAATATTTTATTTAATTGGCTAATTATATCCCCTTTGTGAATTAATTAATGAATGAATATTTATTAATTAATTTCACCTAATTTCAAATTCCTAATTTCTAATTTCCTCATTTCCACCTATTTTCTATTTTTCTAAATCTAATTTCCACCTAATCAAATCCTCTCTAGTCTCCCCTATTTTTGTGCTTCCTTCGTCATAAAGTGGAAGCATGATTCTCTCATGCGTCATAAGTGTTGACATAGCAACATGTCATAACACTTGCCTTGGCATTTAGTCCTCTCAATTTGCATTGGAAATGTGTCATAAATCATGACATAGAAGGTGTCATAGCCTTCTCTTTTCAGTCCAATTTTCCCATTTTCAAATCAAATTGCCTCTTTCATATCTTTCATGCTAATTTCATCTTCCCTCCAATTTCTCTATAAATTGGATGCATTTCTCAGTCATTTTCAAAACCACATCTCCAGTATCATCACATTGGCATTTTTTTTCCATCATCTTGCTTCTATCACACTTGCATTTTGTAGGTGAAATCCACAACACATTTGGAGGAAAAAGAGAAACAATGGAGGTCAATGGAAAAGGCATCAACACTTGTTATGGTTTTCCTTTTTGATGTTTGATTTCCATTCTTCTATTGAATGAATTACAATTAAATTCATAGCTTGTTATGTTTTGTGGTTGCATAATTTTAGGCTTTGATGTGTTATTCTGAATTTCCTAGTTACAATATATGTTAGGAGGAGTTGCTAATGGTAAATATTTAATTTAAGTTGTAATTGGATATACTAATTCACCCTCCCCTTTCAGTAGATTGTTTCCTTCACCTTAGTTGTAATTGTCTACCATCCTGTAATTGGATATTTTATTGCTCCCTTTAGCCAGTTTTACTCTCTTTCCCCTCATTAGAGCTTTCCTTTATCTTGTATCAACTCTATGCATCTATGCATGTCAAGGCCACTATAAAATGATTTTTGGGCTTACAATACCATTTACACTTCTGTGCAAACCTGTATATTGAAGGAGTGATAAGTTGATGCTACAAAAGAACTGAGGAATAAAGAAAAAACCATTGCAAACCCTTAAAAAACATTATTAGAAATATGATTTCACTGAATGTTGTAGATTGGTGTAGAGATGAGATTACCTTCATGGTGGATAAAGACAAATTTTATTTCATGGAGACCATAGTGCCACAAACTTCATGCATCTCCAAGCTCTCCTATGAAGTATGTGAGGATGAATGTATGACTATTGCATAAATTCTTCTTAAATTGCCTAAGGATCTAAGTAAAGAAAGATTTGGTACGTTTGATGAAGTCATGGGAAATTATGTTTGAAAGGAAAAAGGTGAGACATAATGACTTCAAAAAGAAGTATTTCAAAGGTGAAAAGAACTAAAAAGTTATCTACTTCATTTGCAGAGGCCTTTTCCTCTGTTCCTAATTTATTGGAATCTAAGTATATGAATCTAGCTCAGAAGAAAAGTGCAGACACTATAGTTTTGTAGAGTGATGAATGCGAACTAGAGGAGGTTATTGTGCAAGAATATTTTGAGAAAAAAGAAAGAATAGTTGCCTCCTCTACATCCCTTGGGGAAATTTCTCATGAGGTTGACAAAGTACTTCACTCAATTGGGCGTCCCAATGGTCTGAAGGACACTAGTAACATATACCTTGCAATTCCTATGTATTATTAGGAGGTTATTGAAGAAGAATTGGTTACATATATGATGAATACTAAGAGAGGGGGGTGAATTAGTATGCCAAAAATCTTTGCACTAAAACACTTACACAGTTTAAAGATAAACTAGTAAAGCAGTCTAACAGTCAAACCAGTTACCACACATGCAAACCAAAATGCAAATAAAGCATTCATCCACAAAAGCAATACAACCATAACACAAGATATTTGACATGGAAACCCAACTGGGAAAAAACCATGGTGAGATGGAACTCACAAGTCACTATCTGCAAAATAGAAAATAGATCAGTTAAGGTCAGACTAGTTAAGGTCTTACAATGTTCTTCACCAGAACAGATCCTATTAGGAATCTCAATCTCTTTTAGGAGATAAGTCCGATTAAAGACTACCTTGTTAGAGGATTTTAGATTCACATGTGTGAACCACCTTGTTAGAGGATTTTACAAAGGCTTTGACGCCTACCCGGTTAAGGGCTACAGACTTGTCAAAGATGTGAGTAATCAACAAGTGTTTGATCTATCTAATAGCACAAATTGCTTGGTTAGATCTAGTATTGCTCACAGCTAATGCATTCCAGCATTACTTCAGTCTTCTCTCTCTCTCACAATTACAACTTGATCTTCTTAGATAAGCTCATTCTCAACTTCCACCTTAAACCCTAGCTCAACATTGACCCTTTCAGCAATAGCAACAACAACTCAAAAACCCTAGACATGATGTCCTTTTAAAGGAATCTAATTTCATGTCGGTCCAATAGGTTTACATTACAATTTCCTAAGTTCAATGAATCTAGACATACTCAGTAACATGACACAAGACTCACCGTCAATGTGTTGGCACCGTCAAACAATCGGTGGATTGGTAACTCATCACAAAATGTCGGCTGGTAACTCATCACAGAGTATTACCGGTTCATAAAAAATACCAGTTTCCGGTTTGACAAAAATGAAGACTAGTAAGAATGTGTTGTGCCGCTTTGCTCCCTCGTACCACTTGTGATCTGCAAACCACTTGGGGTCAACATGCCACTTCAAACTGGGAAACAGATTCTGCAAAATCACCACTAGTCGAAAGACTAGAATACAACATACCGGTTGGAACAAATACCGGTTGAGCATAAGCTCATACATATAAAGGGGATCTCAATACAAGTGTGTATCCATCAATGACAATCACAACATAAACCACAAAAATGCCAACAATCTCCCCCTTTGGCATTGATGGCAACACTTAGGAAAATAAAATTTTGACATCTAAGTGTTTTACAACAAAAACTTGCCATTAACAAAGTTGCTCCCCCTAAGCATATACGGTATCCCTTAATCAACAGAGTGTATAGCAAATTTAAATACAGAGCATAATCATCAGAGCATATAGCATATATCAAAATTTCAAAATAGATACTTCTCCCTCTGATATACTTCTCCCCTGATATATCAAAATTTCAAAATTTTAATACCAAAAACTAGATATACTTCTCCCCCTTTGCCAACAATGACAAAGTACTGCTGAAAAACCTGTTTCTATATATATATAAAAGAGTTTATGACAATAATGAATAATACTTGTCAAAAACCGCTTTATAGTCCTGCAACAATTGTTTCATGGAAAGAGACCAGGACTCAAGTAGGGAGGTCGCCACTTCCTTCTCTGTCTGCATTTGTGATACTTGTTCCTCCATGGCATCTATTGTGCTCAATTCTTGTGTGACTATCAGGGCATCCAGGTTTAGATAGCATTTCTAGAGATTTTGCAATCGTGGAAGTAATACCAGTTGAAGCTCCTGCAAATCCCTAGACCTTGTGCTTATCTCTTGCTCTATCTTGGCTGACTGGATCTAGAACCGGTGAACGGTTTGCCCATATGCTGCAAAGGAGTCGTAAGGAGGCTTGAATGTGCTCAAGTAGGACTGTAAGTCCATTTGAAGTTGTTGCTTCTTGGCTAGCACATCATCATAGAACAAATGAGGTTGACAGATTTTGTTGAGTAGCAATTTTCCCTCGTCCAAGGCACTCCTTATGTCCTTTTGATCCTTTAGTAGTTCAGTCCTAAGCTCATTTAATTTCTTTACTAGAGCAACATTAAGAGCTTTTTGGTGCTCTTTCTTTACATTGGCCTCTGCTGCTTCTTCTAGACTCTGCACTTGATCATCCACTACAATACATAGAAGTTTAAGTTGTGCTAGTGATGAATCAATGTCAAGAAGATTAGTACCGAGGATTAAACCGGTAAGAGTGTCTACAGCTGCCTGAATGATGTCCTGTTCCTTTTTCCTGTGAATGATCTCAAGGCGCTCTTGAGAAACCTTGATGCTCTGCATAAGCTCTGACTCACTTGCAGATTGGAGATCGATAGGACTAGAGAGATCAATCGGTGATGGTTGACTTCCGGTTGCCTTCGGAGTCTCCACCTGAGAGCTTTTTGCCACTTCACGTTCCTTGGCTTCTTTAGCTTTCTTCTTTTTGGCTTCTTTTCTCTTCTCTTTTTCTTTGTCTTCCTCTGCCTTTTTCTTCTCTTGTGCTCTCCTCTTCTATTCTTCCTTTTCTTCTTCTTCCCTCTTCTTCTTCTCTTCCTCTTCCTTTTTCTTCTTCTCTTCCTCTTCCTTTTTCTTCTTCTCTTCCTCTTCCTTTTTCTTCTTCTCTTCCTAATCTTTTGCCGCTTGCTGTGTGTCCACAGCTTGTTCACCACCCTGATCGGCCTATTGCCCCTATTCAGTTCCCTTAGAAGGTATGTCCTGAGTGACATCTTCTATATCCAGGGCATCAACATCTATGGTGTTGATTGGTTCCTCCACCAGGTTTCCCTCATCAAAAACCTCATCCGGTTTGGAAATAACCGGTTCCTTTTCCGCTTGGAGGTTGGCCATTCAAGCTTTGTGAGAGCTGATAGCATGGGCCATGTGTTGATGTGTATCCTTTTCTACATCATCAACTCTCCCCTCCAACAACCAGAGTCTTCTTCTCCTTGTGAATAAGAGACCTTTATTTTGATCCAATACATCAAATAATTCTGAATTTGAGAGTTTGGGGAAGTACTGTGCAAAAAATTTCTCCCTAATCTCTTGTTCCTTTTCAATGGCAATGTACCATTTATTATCTAATTCCTTAAATAATGAATCTGGTGTTTGAGATTTAATCTTTGATGGTGACCGGTCATTTTTGCATAAATAAAGAATGATTACCTGTAGTACTTCATCTTTTTCTTCACTATTGAATTCATAATAATAATCAATTAAATCATGAAGTAACTTTCTCCTAATATTCTTTACTGTTCTTTGAAAATGTGTCAAAGTTTTGTAAGAGGAGATATCTATATTTACCGGTGCGGATGTTCTCGGTTCATTCTTCTTCATTTTCTTGGTCTGTCTAGCCTTCTTGGGCTATTCATTAGACTCAGTTTCTTCAGAGTTTGGTTCATTTGCCTTAGTCTTCCTCTTCCTTTCGAAGACTTTTTCTGGTGTCACCTTCGGTTTCTTCTTTGCTGGTGACCACTTGGTCACTCTTAGAGTTGCAGTGGTAGCCGGTGCCGATGCTGTAGGCACTACCTTAGCTTTCTTAGTTGCCAGTTCTTTTCCCTTCTTCTCCAATGGTTCTTCAACCGGTGCAATCCTCTCCAAGTAGGTTCCGGTCCTCTTAGCCTTTGGATCAAGAGGTGAGGCAATAAGGGTTGAGGCATACCCTTCCAGCATGTCATACATAACCTCATAGCCCATTGGCTCCACTTCCTCCATTCTAGGCTCAACAGCCTCCACTAAGCATTTGTCTACCTGAATGGTGAAACAGATGTCATCTTCATATTTCTTCACTATATCTCCTGAGATTCTTACCCACTGACTCATCTTTCTTCTAAACTCATCAAAGTATTTGTTCAGTACCTCAGGGAAGCCAGTTCCAATGGCTTGCACACTTTCCTTTATCTGCTTGGTTACCAGTTGGTCAGGGGACCACTGGACATCTCCTACACCTGGAAAGTAGCCTTGGAAATAGAAAAACAACCCTACCAATAGTTGTCCAAAATTAAACCTCACTGAATTGTCCTTTTTTATTGCTTTTAGATTTAACAGGAGTTGCCTCTGCATACCGGTGCATAGGTCAAATGATTTATCTTCTTTAATCATCCAGTAAGCAGCATTTACCGCTACAGCAGATATAGAATTAATCCTACTGGTTGAGAATGTTTTGTAGCCTATTACCATGCATGCGTATTTCACCAAATCATCCTTGATAGGATTGACTGTCATACCTCATGAATCACTTATTGAATTGGTGAGCTTGGTCATTTTCGTTTTGCTTACCGTTCTTAGGGCTGGTACCTCCCCTGTGTTGCTGAAACCGGTGACTGCATGAATTGCCTCAGGTGTGATATCATGCGTTCTCTCCAGATACATCTTGTCACCATGGACTCTGCTCAA
Source organism: Cryptomeria japonica (assembly GCF_030272615.1). NCBI lineage: Eukaryota > Viridiplantae > Streptophyta > Pinopsida > Cupressales > Cupressaceae > Cryptomeria > Cryptomeria japonica. The sequence goes on along the minus strand of NC_081414.1, from coordinate 554,651,723 downwards.
GATGATCCTGATGTGATCCTCTGTGAAGTCTTCCAGAAAATATGCTGCATTATGGAGTTTCTTCTTCTCCAAGATACTGAACTCCAGTTTGATCCTTTTGTCCTTTCCGCAAAATAGACCTAGCTGAGTATGAATGGATAAAGACCCTAGGTCTTCTATTTTGCAATCAATATAATCGGAAATTCCTTCTTCGACTATGACTCCAGTCGAGACTTGTGACAAGGCATTGTATTTTGACTTCCTCTCAATAAAACCTTCTGACTCAATTGATGTACATGAACTGGTATGAGATGCGAAAGCCATTGAAGAGTATTTCAAGAACACGAAAAATACCTTTCAAATGCGAATTTAGGGCTTCCTGATTTTGTTTCACTTTACTCTTCGTCGGATGCCAAATCACCGCTTTGTGTTCTCTACTACCACTTGCAAACTGGATTTGAATCTCTTTCAAGGTTATTCAATTTCTTGAAATCTAAGCTCAAATTGCCTTTTCTTTGCTCTACACTTGAAAACTTTTCTTCGCTCAAAAATAGATAGTGAGAAATGATTTGAAAAATGCATTTATACATGTCTCTCACCTACTGTCATTAATGCTCCTCTATTAGGGCGTCAACCCTAATTTGCCTTTTTACCATTTTTGGTCTTCTACCAAGCAACAGGTATCGCATACTAGTTAAGGTCTTTTACCGATGTCAACTGGGGGTTCGAAAGCATTTCACCATTTGCTCCCCCTAAGCCTTTGAGGCTTAGTTTGTTGGTTCTGATATTTCCACACTAGGTGCAGAAACCGGTTCCTCTTTCGACATTGTTGGTTTCTTCCTCCATGTTTTCTTCATGTCCCCTTGAACTTTTTCAACATCAATTTCTCCTTCCTAAGTGACCGGTATATCATCAAATATACTTTTTCTGCTTCTGCAGAATCTTGCAATGTGACCCGGTTTGTTGCAGTGATAGCAAACAAGTCCAGGTGCTCTCCAAGGTCCATTGTACATGCTTCCATTCTTCCTTCTACATGTTGCAGCAGTGTGACCATGACCATGACAGATCATACAAATTTCTCTCCATCCGGTTGCCACTTGATGACCACCGCTTCTTGACTGATGATTGAAGATATTAAACCAGTTGTGGTTCTGGTTCATAAAAGATTCAGGACCAGTTCCTTGGGTCCTCTGAGGATATCTTCCAATGTTATCCATTACAAACCTGCATTCAAATGCTCTATGCCCAAAATTGTTGCATGCATAACAATGACCATTGAACTTATTGAATCTAGGTACGTTGTTGATAAAATAAGGAAAGCTATTGTAGGCTTTGCTCCTACATAGATTGGCAGTGTGTCCTTCTTTAAGACAGTTAAAGCAAACAGGTTTGAATTTTTGCTTACCTTTTCCTTTGAGTGTCGGTTGCTTCTTTGATGCTTCATCATTTGTTCCTGAGGATTCTCTTTCCTTATGTCCAGAAAAACCAAGACCATTTGTATTCTTTGTTGGTCTAGATGACTCAAGCTTTTGCTCTAGCCTGACTGTACTTTTGCCAAACTTAGCAAGTATTTCCTTTGACTCAAAGAGTTCTTTGGAAATAGCAGTGTTTGTCTCCATAAGACTTGCATGTCTTCTTGCATGTTCTCCTTGCATGTCTTCTTGCATGTTCTCCTTGCATGTCTTATTTTTCCATTCTACTCTCATGAAGGCGAGCAGTTAGTGCACTAATCTCATGTTTCAACTTGGAGATCTCATGATCTCTGTCTTTTACCAGATCTTCAGTTTTTCTCTGGTTATCAAGCTCTTGACTAAACCGAATAGTCAGTCCTTCCAACTCCTTTCTTAGATTGGATTTTGAATCATTCATCTTATTCACTTTAGCAATCATGGCTTCCATGTTAGCTTCATCTTCAGAACTACTTTCAGATAGTTCCATCAGCCTCTCTACATGTTCTCTCCTTTTTGCTTAAGATGCCTTGTATTTGACCATAAGATCATCATAGGCTTGCTCAGACTTAGTGAGTCATTGAGTAAGTTCCCTCAAGGTGTATTCCCCCATATCTCTTTCCAAGTGGTTAAACTTATAGAAAGGTAGGCTCTAATACCAATTGATGAATACTAAGAGGGGGGGGTGAATTAGTATGCCAAAAATCTCTGCACTAAAACACTTACACAGTTTAAAGATAAACTGGTAAATCAGTCTAACAGTCAAATTGATTACCACACATGCAAACCAAAATGCAAATAAAGCATTCACCCACAAAAGCAATACAACCATAACACAAGATATTTGATGTGGAAAACCAACTAGGAAAAAACCATGGTGAGATGGAACTCACAAGTCACTATCTGTAGAATAGAAACTAGACTGGTTAAGGTCAGACTGGTTAAGGTCTTATAATGTTCTTCACCAGAACAGATCCTATTAGGAATCTCAATCTCTATTAGGAGATAAGTCCAATTAAAGACTACCTTGTTAGAGGATTTTAGATTCACATGTGTGAACCACCTTGTTAGAGGATTTTACAAAGGCTTTGAGGCCTACCCGGTTAAGGGCTACAGACTTGTCAAAGATGTGAGTAATCAACAAGTGTTTGATCTATCTAATAGGACAAACTATTTGGTTAGATCCAGTATTGCTCATAGCTAATGCATTATAGCATTACTTCAGTCTTCTCTCTCTCACACACAATTACAACTTGATCTTCTCAGATAAGCTAGTTCTCAACTTCCACCTTAAACCCTAGCTCAACATTAACCCTTTCAGCAATAGCAACAACAACTTGAAAACCCTAGACATGATGTCCTTTTAAAGGAATCTGATTTCATGTCGGTCCAATAGGATTATATTACAATTTCCTAGGTTCAATGAATCTAGGCATACTCAGTAACACGACACAAGAATCACTGTCAATGTGTCAGCATCGTCAAACAATCGATGGATTGGTAACTCATCACAAAATGTCAGTTGGTAACTCATCACAGAGTATTACTGGTTCATACAAAATACCAGTTGCCGGTTTGATAAAAATGAAGACTGCTAAGAATGTGTTGTGCCTATTTGCTCCCTCGTACCGCTTGTGATCTGCAAACCGCTTGGGGTCGACATGCCTCTTCAAACCGAGAAACACATTCTACAAAATCACCACTAGTCTAAAGACTAGAATACAACATACTGGTTGGAACAAATACCAATTCAGCATAAGCTCATACATATAAAGGGGATCCCAATACAAGTGTGTGTCCATCAATGACAATCATAGCATAAACCACAAAAATGCTAACAATATCTTCTTTGCAAAAACCTTGTTCCTAATGATGTTGTTCACCTACTTTTGAAAGCGGTAGTGGAGATTCTTATTGGGTGTATGGCTTCAATAAATTTTGATAGTAGTGATTCATAAGAAAAAAAATTTGTCAACTTATTCACCACCACCCCTCTTAGTTGCCTAGATATTCAACATATACAGACTACATTTCTATAGGCCAACCTAATGAAGGATATTGAAGATTTGGTTGATATATAAGGGATATATTAATTGAGTAATGGACAAGATGTGTGTGTATGATTAAGGTTTATGATGTGAGTATGATGCAAGGCTCTTAAGGTGATATAGTGGTCCAAATGTAGTACAGTACAGAAATGAAAGTTGGATCAGATGAGTATTAAATTGTGATCTGTTATCTATATATTGGTAGATGTGATTCTCTTTCATTTCAATCCCTTACCTTTATTGTATCCAAACAAATTTTTTGTATCTTGCCATGAACAAGTGATCTTTAGTTGTGTAAGCCTTTTGTATATTTCACTAAGGTTGTGTGCCTTAGCCTAGGCCTAAATCTATGTAGACAATTTTTAAAAAAAAATATTGTTCTAACATAACACCCAAAAAATATTATTCTAACATAACACCCAACTAGTAATAAAATGCAAATCTCCAAAGATGGCTACTCATAAAAGTTTAATAGCGCACAACAACACACCCACCTCGGGACTCCAAAACAAGGACTTAAAAAACCTATCAAATTTGATCCTAGGAGGATGCAGACAGACATATGCTATCTTTTCTAATAGGTCAACAATATCCCCAAGTGGTTTTTCATGAAAATCAATGGGTGTAAATATATAGACTCTCAAATTGGGATACTTGAACTGAAATTGCAAGGGTATTTTTGAGTGTCATAAGAAAAATTTCAACATCGGCCTTAAAAATTTGCCAAATTTTGGAGGTCCCAATAGAATGCAGTAGAAAATATTTCTTATTTGAGAAGCTTTCTTGATAAAGGAAAGAATGTCATTGATGATTTTGAAACAAATCTCGATGAGAAAACCAAAGAATGCTCTAGGCTAGTGATCAGGCCTAAGAAGGAACTAAAGGATGCAAAGTATTAGATTGATAATGATCTAAAACTCAAAGGTGATAGTGAGGTGCTTCATGTAATTCTCAGTTCTCAAAAACATAGTAAAGATAAAGGTGGACTTGGCTTTGAAAATTGTGAATGCTCTAATTTATCAAGGAAAAAGGTCAAAGGAAAGGAAAAGGTCAATAATGAATTGTAGGACCCTAATAAAGATCAGAAAGATTTTATTCTAGTCCAAAACTTGAAGAAGTTTAGGACACCTCCTCCTACTCTATCCATGTATTCCTCATCTTTTAATGGTAACTATTTTACATGTAACAAATTTGGATATGGAGCTAGTGAATGTAAAAGTCAAATCATAAATCAAACTTTTAATGGCCAATGTTTCTATTGCAATGGGTTGAGGAACAAAGTAAGTGAATGAAAAAGTGACATGAATTGGAATTGATATGAAAATTCAAGTTTTGGAAAGGATATCCAGTCTTTCAATGGATATTGTTATACTTGCAATGTATATGGACACAAATTTGTTGAGTGCAAGACAAAAGGGAATTTTAGAACAATTGCCAATAGTAGAATGAATGAAAGTGGAATGCATCGAAATCCAGTATGTTATAACTGCAACAAAATAGGACACATTATAAGATTCTTCAGAAAAAGGAATAAGAAGACTAATGGTCCAAAAACAAAAAATTGGTATTAATGAGGAGAAGGAGAAAATGAAAAAGACATGGGTGAAGAAATCAATTGTTAAAGTTACAAAGAATGTTGAAGATTGACGCCCACCTGTTGTGGGTGTTGACTCCTCTTCCAAAAACTAATTCAAATAGTATTATCTAGGGGGGAGAACTTAACGTAGATCTCTTGCATCCCCTTATGATTTGGATGATAGATTGTCTTCAGCATGGAAGAAATTAGGAAGTTTGTTATGTTCATTTTTGGATGGGTTTGTTGGTCTGAAACATTTGTTATAATTTTTGGTGGTATAGGGTATCAACTTTTTGAGGAACTTTTTTGGAAACCCTAAAGTGACGAATATATATTGTTTTCTTGAGTTCTCTTTGTGAAATTACAATTGAGGAATTGTTGAATGCAAAAAGGAGTGGCATCAATTCATTTGATCAAAGGTATTTCTATGATTGTGATCTTTTAAAGGTAAATTTGAATATTATCTATATATTTGATACTAGTCCATTCATTTCCATGGTGGATACCATGTCAGTTCTTTTTTATCTTGTTCTCACCAAAGTTAGTCATGAAGAGGATATTCACTATTAGATTCATGTTTCTTTAGATGAATATGATCATTAAAAATCAATGATTTTAAGAGAACCCATCTAGTTGATGATTTGAATAAATTTAAATATTAAAATGCTAGTCTAGGGCACATAGGGTTGGATACATGGAGAAATTTTCCTATGTTCTTCAAATGAGTAATAAGGGTCATATTGAGCAAGATGCGTGAAGGTTTCTTATGGTTAGATCAACCATATTTGATTTCCAATGAAGCCCTAAGAGATGTATCTATTCTGTGTTCTATCAGAAAGGTCCCTATTTTGAAATCAACAAAGAATGAGTAAATGAATAAGCTAGCTAGAGTTGTATCTAACAAGTGAACTCTTTGAATTGATAACATTATAGATTTGGTGTGAGGTATCCAATGATGGGAATTTCGTATTAAATTCATTTCAAAAATCAGGAAGGATCTTCCTCCTCAACTACAATTTATGTTGCTTATCAAATGGTAAAGGAGAATAAGGACTATGATTTATGTGAAGCCTTGAGGCATCAATTGCTGGAAAATCTTTGAATGACCAAGGATGAAAAGTACCCCTTTTATTATGGCTCTCTTATTGTTCATTTTCTATTCTATTTCCTAAATGCATTGCGTAGAAAGAAAAATGTTGTTTGGAGAAAAGACATGACAATCAGTGCTCAAATCAAAGAATATTTAGATAAGTTGGATGATAGTAGTAAAACTTGTTGTAATTTCTTCATGGATCTCTAGAAGGAGATGATTATTATAAATATGATTTCTCTGAATGTTGTAGATTGGTGTAGAGATGAGATTAACTTCATGGTGGATAAAGACAAATTTTCTTTCATGGAGACCATAGTGCCACAAACTTCATGCATCTCTAAGCTCTCCTATGAAGTATGTGAGGATGAATGTATGACTATTGCATAAATTCTTCTTAAATTGCCTAAGGATCTAAGTAAAGAAAGATTTGGTACGTTTGATGAAGTCATGGGAAATTATGTTGGAAAGGAAAAAGATGATGACATAATGACTTCAAAAGGAAGTATTTCAAAGGTGAAAAGAACTAAGAAGTTATCTACTTCATTTGTAGAGGCCTCTTCCTCAGTTCCTAAGTTATTGGAATCTAAGAATATGAATCTAGCTTAGAAGGAAAGTGCAGACACTATAGTTTTGTAGAGTGATGAACGTGAACTAGAGAAGGTTATTGTGCAAGAAGATGTTGAGAAAAAAGAAAGACTAGTTGCCTCCTCTACATTCCCTGGGGAAATTTCTCTTGAGTTTGACAAAGTACTTGACTCAATTGGGTGTCCCAATGGTCTAAAGGACACTAGTAACATATACCTTGCAATTCCTACGTATCATTAGGAGATTATTCAAGAAGAATTGGTTACATATCTTCTTCACAACAACCTTGTTCCTAATGATGTTGCTCACCTACTTCCGAAAATGGTAATGGATATTCTTATTGGGTGTATGGCTTCAGTAAATGTTTATAGTAGTGATACATAAGAAAATTTTATTGTCCATTGATTCACCACCCCAATCTTAGTTGCCTAGATATTCAACATATACACACTACATTTCTATAGGTCAACCTAATGAAGGATATTGAAGATTAGGTTGATATATAAGGGATATATTAATTGAGTAATGGATAAGAACTATGTGTATCATTAAGGTTTACGATGTGAGTATGATGCAAGGTTAAGGTGATAGAGGGGTCCAAATGTAGTACAATGCAGAAATGAAAGTTGGATTAGATGAGTTTTAAATTGTGATTTGTTATCTACATATTGGTAGATGTGATTCTATTTCATTTCAATCTCTTACCTTTATTATATCCAAACAATTTTTTTGTATCTTTCCATGAACAAGTGATCTTTAGTTGTGTAAGCCTTTTGTATATTTCCCTAAGGTTGTGTACCTTAGCCTATAAGTCTGAAGCAATGAGATCCTTGGCCTATGGCCTAAATCTATGTAGACAATTTTTACCAAAAAACATTGTTCTAACATAACACCCAAAAAATATTGTTCTAACATAACACCCAACTGGTAATAAAATGCAACTCTTCAAATATGGCTACTCAAAAAAGTTTAATAACGCACAACAACACACCCACCTCGGGACCCCAAAATAAGGACTTCAAAAACCTATCAAATTTGATCCTAGGAGGATGCAGACAGACATATGCCATCTTTTCTAACAGGTCAACAATATCCCCAAGTGGTTTTTCATGAAAATAAATGGGTGTAAATATATAGACTCTCAAATTGGGCTACTTGGACTGAAACTGCAAGGGTATTTTTGAGTGTCATAAGCAAAATTTCAACATTGGCCTTAAAAATTTGCCAAATTTTAGAGTCCCAACAGAAGGCAGTAGAAAATATTTCTTATTTGAGAAGATTTCTTGATAAAGGAAATAATGTCATTGATAATTTTGAAACAACACTCGATGACAAAACCAAAGAATGCTCTAGGCTTGAAGAAGAAGTGACCAAGCTTAAGAAGGAACTAAAGGATGCAAAGTATTAGATTGATAATGATCTAAAACTCAAAGGTGATAGTGAGGTGCTTCATGTAATTCTCAGTTCTCAAAAACATAATAAAGATAAAGGTGGACTTGGGTTTGAAAATTGTGAATGCTCTAATTTATCAAGGAAAAAGGTCAAAGGAAAGGAAAAGGTCAATAATGAATTGTAGGACCCTAATAAAGATCAAAAATATTTCATTCTAGTCCAGAACTTGAAGAAGTTCAGGAGAGCTCCTCCTACTCTATCCATGTATTCCTCATCTTTTAATGGTAACTATTTTACATGTAACAAATTTGGATATGGAGCTAGTGAATGTAAAAGTCAAATCATAAATCAAACTTTTAATGGCCAATGTTTCTGAGAAATGAGTTTGGGCACAAATTAAGTGAATGAAAAAGTGAGATGAATTGGAATTGATATGAAAATTCAAGTTTTGGAAAGGATATCCAGTCTTTCAATGGATATTGTTATACTTGCAATGTATATGGACACAAAGTTGTTGAGTGCAAGACAAAAGGGAGTTTTAGAAGAAGTGGCAATAGTAGAATAAATGAAAGTGGAATGCAATGAAATCCAGTATGTCATAACTGCAATGAAATAGGACACATTGTAAGATTCTTCAGAAAAAGGAATGAGAAGACTAATGGTCCAAAAATGAAAATTGGTATCAATGAGGACAAGGAGAAAATGAAAAAGACATGGGTAAAGAAATCAATTGTTAAAGTTGCACAGAATATTGAAGATGGATGCAAACCTATTGTGGGTGTTGAATCCTCTTCCAAAAACTAATTCAGATAGTATTATCTAGGGGTGAGAACTTAATGCAGGTCTCTTGCATCCCCTTATGTTTTGGATGATAGACTATCTTCAGCATGGAAGAAATTAGGAAGTTTGTTATGTTCATTTTTGGATGGGTTTGTTGGTCTGAAACATTTGTTATAATTTTTGGTGGTATAGGGTATCAACTTTTTGAGGAACTTTTTTGGAAACCCTAAAGTGACGAATATATATTGATTTCTTGAGTTCTTTTTATGCAATTACAATTGAGGAGTTGTTGAATGCAAAAATGAGTGGCATCACTACATTTGATCAAAGGTATTTCTATGATTGTGATCTTTTAAAGGTAAATTCTCAGATTATATATATCTTTTATACTAGTCCATTCATTTTCATGGTGGAAGACCATGACAGTTCTTTTTTCTCTTGTTCTCGCCAAAGGTATTCATAAAGAGGATATTCACTATTAGATTCATGTTTCTCTGGATGAATATGATCATAAAAAAATCAATGATTTTAAGAGAACCCATCTAGTTAATGATTTGCATAAATTTAAATCTTAAAATGCCAGTCTAGGGCACATAGCATTGGATACATGAAGAAATTTTACCATGTTCTTCAAAGGAGTAATAAGGGTCATATTGAGCAAGATGCATGAAAGTTTGTTATGATTAGATCAACTGTATTTGATTTCCAATGAAGCCCTAAGAGATGTATTCATTATGTGTTCTATTAGAAAGGTCCCTATTTTGAAATCAACAAAGAATGAGTAAATGAATAAACTAACTAGAGTTGTATCTAACAAGTGAGCTCTTTGAATTGATAACACTATATATTTGGTGTAAGGTATGCAATGATGGGAATTTCGTATTAAATTTATTTCAAAAATCATGAAGGATCTTCCTCCTCAACTACAATTTATGTTGCTTATCAAATGTTAAAGGAGAATAAGAACTATGATTTATGTTAACTCTTGAGGCGTCCATTGCTAGAAAATATTTGAATGACCAAGGATTAAAAGTACCCCTTTTACTATGGCTCTCTTATTGTTTGTTTGGTATTCTATTTCCTAAATGCATTGCCTAGAAAGAAAAATGTTGTTTGGAGAAAAGACATGATTGTCGGTGCTCAAATTAAAGAATATTTAGATAAGTTGGATGATAGTAGTAAAACTTATTGTAATTTCTTCATGGATCTCTAGAAGGGGATGATTATTAGAAATATGATTTCTCCAAATGTTGTAGATTGGTGTAGAGATGAGATTACCTTCATGGTGGATAAAGACAAATTTCCTTTCATGGAGGCCATAGTGCCACAAACTTCATGCATCTCCAAGCTCTCCTATGAAGTATGTGAGGATGAATGTATGACTATTGCATAAATTCTTCTTAAATTGCCTAAGGATCTAAGTAAAGAAAGATTTGGTATGTTTGATGAAGTCATGGGAAATTATGTTGGAAAGGAAAAAGGTAATGACATATTGATTTCAAAAGGAAGTATTTCAAAGGTGAAAAGAACTAAGAATTTATCTACTTCATTTGCAGAGGCCTCTTCCTCAGTTCCTAAGTTATTGGAATCTAAGCATATGAATCTAGCTCAGAAGGAAAGTGCAGACACTATAGTTTTGTAGAGTGATGAATGCGAACCAGAGAAGGTTATTGTGCAAGAAGATGTTGAGAAAAAAGAAAGACTAGTTGCCTCCTCTACATCCCCTAGGGAAATTTCTCTTGGGGTTGACAAAGTGCTTGACTTAGCTGGGCATCCCAATGGTCTGAAGGACACTAGTAACATATACCTTGTAGTTCCTATGTATTATTAGGAGGTTATTGAAGAAGAATTGGTTACATATCTTCTTCACAGCAACCTTGTTCCTAATGATGTTGCTCACCTACTTCTGAAAGTGGTAGTGGAGATTCTTATTGGGCGTATGGCTTTAGTAAATGTTAATAGTAGTGATTCATATGAAAATTTTATTGTCGACTGATTCACCACCCCCCTCTTAATTGCCTAGATATTCAACATATACACACTACATTTCTATAGGCCAGTCTAATGAAGGATATTGAAGATCTGGTTGATATATAAGGGATATATTAATTGAGTAATGGACAAGAAGTGTCTTTATGATTAAGTTTTATGATGTGAGTATGATGCAAGCTTAAGGTGATATAGGGGTCCAAATGTAGTACAATACAGAAATGAAAGTTGGATCAGATGAGTATTAAACTATGATATGTTATCTACATATTGGTAGATTTGATTTTCTTTTATTTCAATCTCTTACCTTTATTGTATCCAAACAAATTTTTTGTATCTTTCCATGAACAAGTGATCTTTAGTTGTGTAAGCCTTTTGTATATTTCCTTAAGGTTGTGTGCCTTAGCCTATAAGTCCGAAGCAATGAGATCCTTGGCCTATGGCCTGAATCTATGTAGACAATTTTCACCAAAAAATATTGTTCTAACATAACACCCAACTGGTAATAAAATGCAACTCTCCAAAGATGGCTACTTAGAAAAGTTTAATAACGCACAACAACACACCCACCTCGAGACCCCAAAACAAGGAATTCTATCAGATTTGATCCTGGAAGGATGCAGATGGACATATTCCATCTTTTCTAAGAGGTCAACAATATCCCCAAATGGTTTTTCATGAAATTCAATGGGTGTAAATATATAGACTCTCAAATTGGGCTACTTGGACTGAAATTGCAAGGGTATTTTTGAGTTTTATAAGCAAAATTTCAACATCGGCCTTAAAAATTTGCCAAATTTTGGAGGTCCCAACAAAAGGTAGTAGAAAATATTTCTTATTTGAGAAGCTTGCTTGATAAAGGAAAGAATTTCATTGATGATTTTGAATACCCTGTGCTCCCGCATCTCATCTTCTCTTTGGAATAAGGTGAAGGAAACAATCTGCTGAAAGGGGAGGGTGAATTGGTATATCCAATTACAACTTAAATTAAATATTTACCATTAGAAACTCCTCCTAACATATATTATAACTAGGATATTCAGAATAACACATCAAAGCCTAAAATTATGCAACCAGAAAACATAACAAGCTATGAATTTAATTGTAATTCATTCTATAGAAGAACGGAAATAAAACATCAAAAAGGAAAACCATAAGAAGTGTTGATTCCTTTTCCATTGACCTCCATTGTTTCTCTTTTTCCTTCAAATGTGTTGTGGATTTCACCTACAAAATGCAAGTGTGATAGAAGCAACATGATAGAAAAAAAATTGCCAACGTGACAATACTAGATATGTGGTTTTGAAAATGATTGAGAAATGCATCCAATTTATAGAGAAATTGGAGGGAAGATGAAATTAGCATGAAAGAAATGAAAGAGGCAATTTGATTCGAAAATGGGAAAATTGGATTGAAAAGAGAAGGCTATGACACCTTCTATGTCATGAAGAGACGTGTTGTCATTAACATTTTGTTCTATAGATTGAATTAAGACAAGAAGACATCTTGAATCTATTTTAATGAAGCAAGAATGACCAATTAAAAGCAAACTCGATAGAAACATCTGTAAAGAACATAACTTCTAAAATGAGGCAAGATATTTTGATAAATATGAAGTATTGGAATACACCATAAATGGTAATGTAATATGCACTACCCAATTCTCATAAAAGGTTACACTAGTATCAAAAAATCTGGTCTTAAACATGTAGTAAATGAAATTAGAGTTGATACATGAAGACACGGTTCTTAAGAAGAAGTAGGATGTTCATGATAAGGACTATGAGCTAAAGGTTTTCAGATTTAAAAATAGTATTTCTAATATTAAGATTCTTATAGGTTGGAACAACTTTGCAAGATTTAGTAAAAGTTGTAATTTTTAGGACCTTTGTTATGTTAATATCTTCTCTTATGGCATACTTTTCTCCTTTTTGAGGCCTCTTGTGGTTTGAAACATATGTGGTGATTTGTATTACTCTACTTTGTCTAGTGGATGTAATTAGTTTCTTTTTAGTGATATTTTATCAATTCAAAGAACATCTTCTTGTGGACCTAAAAAATTATGAACAATCAAAATATGAAATCTAATGAAACCGAGTCCATAATTAATCAAATAACTTAATGAAGCATAAGATAAATTTATTAAAAAAATAACAAATTATAAACCTAATACCTTCACACACAAACCTTTCTTAGCTTCATTATTCTATGTATTACCTTAAATTGATAATTAGAAGATTCTTAAGACAAAGTTGTATCAGTTTCAATTTCAATCAAATGTTGATGAGCAAATGGCCATGTATTCTCTTTGAATCCATGAGGACCATGTCTTCGAGTTTGAATTGCATGGCTTAAAGTAGCTTCTCCACATGAGAAATTTTATTGAATTTTTGTAATTGCAAAAAGAGTTCATTTGTCTTTTTCAAGTAATTTTTTTCCTGAATGCATCTTATTTTCTTTATGGAGTGAATGCGTGTCATGAATGGAACTCATGTGATATGCTGAAGATAAATAACTTGAGAAATTCATAATATGATAGCATGAATGGAACTCATGTGAGATGCAAAACTGGCCACAAAACTCCTAAATGAAAATCTTTGTTTGAAGCTCCAGATGAGGTTTGATCTAAACTTTGAAAGAGTTGATGTGTACATGCTAGGAATTAAGTAATTTTCAAAATACAATGATGGATGTCCTATATTATTGTCCATGCGAGAGGGAAAGTTCTTTGGAACAATTATTCCACCAAATAAGAAGGTCTTAATGAAGAAGTTGACACAAAAGAACCATTCCCAATTTTACAAGTCAAGGGATCATGTTCAAAAGACATTACAACTAAACATACAACACTACAACACAAGGTAGTGAAAGAGCCAATAAATTCAACAATTAAATTCACCAGTTAGTGCATGAGTCTGACACTCAAGTTTATTAGAAAGGGCAAGCATTAATCTTATATTATGATGAAATATTCATTATTTCTTTAATGTTAAATGTATTAAAGTCATATTATAATAATCTACTTGGTTAGTATTAATAAGCAAATCTAACAACAATGGGTAGAGTGGTTGAAGAAGTTGCTTTCAACTATCATGTCTTGTTTTTATCGTACACAAGCTTCAAGTCTATGTTTCAATTTTGCCATTATATTTAGTGATTGTTTTATGGGTCATAATACATAGAATATCCAAGAAACTCATCACATCATTGGCATAAAACCCACATCAATAGTCACCATCTCCCTACAATGAAATAATCTATAATGATGCAATATCATTATATCATTAATTCTATATGGTTATACAAATCACATTTATGTCCTTGTACCATTCAAGTGATCTAGCATATAATTCATTTGATATTATTATTCTTGATTGAGTCAAATATTTCTATGAAAATTGACAGAAAAACTCATAGTTATTAATGAAATATAGATTTATAGTAAGATCTAGGAAAATATAAATCTTTAAAAAAATTTAAAAAAATAGATTAATAAAGTTATAATTAAGTTATAATTTGAAAATATATGGTTGTTCAAATTATAGACCTTTTAGGTATGGTTAATGACATAAGTTTAGTTATAGGTTAACTATATAGAGCCTAATTATGGGAAATGTATACTTACATTAAATATTGAGTTTGTAATATGTTTGTTCTTATTAAAGCATAATCTAGGAGTGATCCTATGTCATGGAGTAAGGTTGAGAAGCTAACACTAATGAGTCAAGTATTAATCTAGAGTTCTAGAAATAAAAGGTGATCAATATAAATTAGGAAATAGTAAATATCCTTTGTAGAGATATCCCCTAAAGTTATGATATAATCTATAGGTAATTCACAAATATTTGAATCATCTTTGTAGATTATTATTTGGTGAATAAGTTTGGCTTTAGAAATTGAAGAGAAAATTATTAATACATTTTTTTTAAATTATAGAAGAATTTTGTTAGCAACAAAATTGAGGGATATAGACCAAATTTCTATACCCAAAGGAATTTTGATGCTGTAGTCTTCTACGTCATATTCGGTCCTATCAAGGCAATAAGAAATGTATCATGGATCCTATACCAGTGGATCACATATCAATTCATATTGCATTCATTATATCTCCTTAATACACTATAATTTCATTGTTTAATCTTTCTTTTATATCTTCTTATCTATCTCTCTTCTTTTTCTGGTGAATATATCTTACTAACTACTTGTAGCTACAATAGGGGATTTGGCCCTTAAATAATATTCCTATAGTACATTCTATCTTCAAAATCTCTATTATAGGCCTTTTTTTCTAGTTAGATATTACATATTTGGGGACTGTTGTCTATATACTTTTTTATGTCCGACATCATCCCCTCTTCAAAACCTTGACTTATACTCAAGTCAACCTACATGTGTGATTTGATGTTAGGATCTATGATTATTGCACATGAGATGTTAACTCTTACAAAAATTAAATTCAAGGCCTTGAAATTGAAATTGAAATACTTAACTAAACATCACAATAATTAAATAACAAATTATCAATAGAGAGAAAGAAGAGAAGAGAAGGAACCACAAGTTGATAACGGAGTTCACCAAATGGCTACGTCTCTAGGTCCCTCTCCAACAGAGTGATCAATCCTTGATTATGCTCCAGAAAAGGTTACAAGGTCTTCAACTTGTTACAAAGTCTCCTTACATCTCCTCAAACGATAATGAATTACAAAAATTCCTTCTTCAACAATTGCAACAAGCTTGACTTCAAGCTCCCAATGCACAGAGATGAACAATTCACTATCACAAGCACACTCTTCAAAGTCATTTAATTCTCCAAAATAATTCTCTCACACTTCTCTCACCATTCTCCAATCTTCAATGTCTTCCATCACAATAATCAACCCCCCTTAAATACTATTTTACATACTAAAATGGGGTTAAAACAATAATATTTTATAATATCCCCATATCTCCCACTTTTAAACTACATCTCTTTAAAAAAACCCAAAATCCTATGATATTCCATCGGCTTAATAATATAGCCAAAAAAATCCTTATTAAAATGGACTTTTATGGATTTTGGTGTTACCAAAACAAATTTGTTTGTGTTAACTCGCAGATAAATCGCACCGTATAGTGGTTGGAGAAGTTTTAGTTATATGGGTGGTCTTTTACTTTCTTTACACAATGATAAAACAAAGATACCTCGCCTTTCTCTCCAAAAATGTCACTTGGCATAGTGGTAATCACTGGTGTTGTGACAAAGGAAGATCAAAGCTTCAAAACCACTCGACCATATTTTTGGCAAATGAACTATCCATAGTGATTAAGAGAAACTGCCAAGAATAAAATCTAAGGAAGTTGGATGGTGTAGTGGAAACACATGAGAATAGGAGATGGGAAGTTCATAGATCAAACTGTTGGAAATTGAAACTCATTCAGTTTCTTATGTTGTGATTGATGGCAATATTGGCAACATATTTTGGTTCACCGGCACCGGCAGGCACTTTACTGGCATAAAGGATTTCAAGGTAACCGGAAAACTAGGTACTAGTATGGGAAGACGACATCACTTGGAGATCCGGCAGAGGATAGTATATCGGAAAACAATTTTATAATTCATATGTATTTTTAATGAGACAACATGTATTATCATTTTGTATGTAAGCTGACATATGGCATAAATGTTTGTAAGGGTATATAAGTCAATCTATTATGTCATTTAAGATATAAGAATGGATATTAGATCTGACATACGAATTTTACATATGCAAGATCATTTGTATGTGAAATAAATATTCTATAATGATTTGTAGATGATTTCTAAGGTACTCATAAGGTGTATGTGATACCGGCAAGGGTTTAGGGTTTTAGAACTGAAACAGTCAAAGCCTTAACCAGATGTCAATCAGGCATAACTGATGCATTATATTAGTTGATTTTTGTTGTTTTGTATCATAAAGTGATTGTAGTCGGTGAGGCTCTTTGTGATGAGCAATGTGCTCTAGGCAGTGTTCCTTCCTGCATGTGCAAGCCTCTATTATATGTAATATCTTTTCATATGGTCAGCAAACTGATATTGTGGGTCACAAATCCCACTGTGGTTTTTCATCATTGAGGTTTTCCACATTTAAACTCTTTATGTTATGGTGCTCATTTATGCGATTTCATTATTTTCTTCAGTTACATGTATTTATGTTTACCGGTTGATGAATGAATATTTTGATAAGGCTAAAATCTTATATTCTGGTAGAACACTGATTCACCCCCCCCCCCCCCCCTCAGTGTTCTTGGATTCCAACAATTGGTATCAGAGCCTTGTGCCTCAGAGGAAGCCTAACAGCTTGAGGGAGATCCTAAATCCGGAATCCATGGATATGTATTTAAGGCAACAGCTTGAAGTTGCTCTTGAAGATTTTGAAGCTGAAAAAGTTAAAAGCATAAAGCTAGAAGATGAACTTAGATCTGCAAAAGAATTCATTATCACTCTGCAAGAAAATCTATCAAATTCTCAAGCCAAAATAAATTATTGGAGTTGAGGAAAAATCAACTCTATAGCTCCCAAATATCACCTGCATGCAAACCTACCACAGAAGGAGAGAAGCAAAAAAGCTATGGAGGCCAAAATTTAGAGATCTAGAAAAGAGGAGTCATATTGATTGTGCAACAAGAATGCAATTCAATAATTACAGTTGTTATGAAAATACAAAGAGAGAATCCTTATAAGAGGATACTCGAAACCCTAAAGAATTATAAGATTCCTAAGTTTAGTTTAAGCATAGAGTATAATAGACTAATAATTAAATAAATAATTATTGGTTAATAAAATATTACTCTAACAGAAAGGAACTATGGGAACAATTGCAAGAACAAGATGATGAAGAAAAGAACACTCTGAAGAACCTATGTCAGAAGATGAGTCAAGAAAATGAAGTTATGAAGAATGAAACACAAGCCCTGACTATGAGGATGGGAAAAGAAATTGAAGACAGAAAGAAAAAGGAAGAAGACCTTGCTAGATCACTGAAGGACAAATCTGAAGAATGCATCAGGTTAGCTCATGAAAATGATGTGTTGAGAACAGAGTTAGTGCAGTTCCAAAACAATGATAAAAACTTGAAAGACAGATGACAATCCTAAGAGATAATCTGACAATTGCAAATGAGTATAAGGACAAATTCAAGGCTAGTTCAGAACAACTTAATAAATTATTGGAGAGCCAAAGGTAGAGTAAAGACTCCAGACGACTTGGATTTGAACAAGGTCAGAGCTCTAGTGCTGCAAATGAAGATCATACATCCGATAAGGAGAATGATTAGAACAACCAGAACCAGAAGACACTGATAAGGCAATTCAATGCTCACAAATTTAATGGTAGATGATTTGTTTGTAATAGATTTGGTCATATGGCTAGACAATGTAGAAGTAGAGAAAAGTAGAATTATAACTCTATCCCCGATCAATGTTCCAAATGCAATAAGTGTGATCAAAAGACAAAAGATTACAGAATGAATGTAAAATGTCATGCATGTGGAAAGTTTGGACACATGGCTAATCAGTGTAGGTCAAGCAATTATTCTGGATATAGCAAAGCAATTCAAATGAACAATGTTACATCCTATGCATGCAACAAGATTGGACACATAGCCAAGTTTTGTAGAAGAAAAAATCCATTGGTTAGCAATGTTGCATCAAATGATAAAGGAAAGAAAATGATTAATGAGATCTGGCATGATCATACCAAGAGATGGGTTAGAAAGTCATATGATCAATCGGGAAGTGAAACTTCTCTAGTTACTCAATTGGCAGAGCAGAATGTTCCTGCACTGACAAGAAGTTCATCCGAAAAACTGAGGCAGATGCCTTAGGGGTAGGCAAATTTCATGAAAATCCTACATATTCCCTGGGAAAGAGATCTGGAAGGAATTTTATCTAGCAAGAAGAAGAAGAGGGAAGACATAGATAAAGCTATTGAAACCGGTAATGTAACTATCATTCCACCTATGTCTTGTGCTGAGTTAATAGATGAGATAACAAAGGATGTTATGTTAAAGAACATTCAACATTATTATGAATATTTGGATGATAATGAACAAAAAGTAATTGAGGAAGTTGTTTTGTTATACTTGGACATATATGAAAAGGCTTTATTAGAGATTGCAAAACAAATACCAGCACAATTATATAATAATATAAATGCTAGAAGATTATCTGCTATGGAGGAATACCAACACATAAAGATTCAAGAATTATTAACTAATTGTGGTTTAATTAACCCAGAGGAGATGGATAGGTGTCTTGAGACTACTAATAGAACAATTTTCAGAAGCAAGCACAGGACAGTTAGCCTTATGGCGGGTAGAGTCAAAGAAAGAATCAGTGAAACCAATGAGGCATAGGCTAAATTCTTTATTGATAACCTTGATTTCTTTACATCACCGAAAGCTAATCCTAAGTCTGACACTTCAAACATCTCGATTGATGGCAAAGGCAAAGGTGTAGTGGATAGCCCATCCATAATTTTGAAAGATGCCAAGGAACTAAATGCAGAATCTTTGGTAGAAGAAAATGTACAAAATAAAGAGGAGATATAGGAAGAGAAAGCTAGTGTACAAAATGAACAGGTTATAGATGTTGAGGAAAATAGTCCTCTAGATCAGAATGAATAGGTTGTGGAAACAACAAATGTGGAATCGGCAGTAACAGATGCTACACCAAGTGGTAAAGCCACCAGTACAAAAGAAGATGATATAGGAGAAAATAAACTAGAAGAGAAAGATAAAGAGAAAAATCAGGAAGGAGAGAAGGAAAAGGAAGTTCAAACTAATATAAGTGTTTATGCATAATCATCATAGAAAAAGGGAGAGGAATCCGACAGGGAACCGGCAACTAGGACTACATTGTTGGCAATTACCATTGCTAATGCTGAGCAGAAAAGAATAGCAGAGATGAGTTCAGCCAGACTCATGATGATTGTAACTCAGAAAATGATCAAGGAAGGGATTGAGGATAAGGAAATAATTGATCATTCCAATCTAATTTTTCACCAAATAGTCCTGAAATGACAAATTGATAAGGGAGCAAGCCCATCCAACAAGCTCAAGATGTTGACAAAGCATATTTCAAAAGAATTTCAATCACTACAGCAGATCTCTAACTGACATGCTCTAAATCGGTTTTCTCAGACCAAGAGGGCCACTTTTAATCAATTAATTGAATTGGCTAAGGTACAAATAGCAGACAAACTGAAAACGATAGATAATGCTTTGAGGAAATGTACAAATATTTATCAGGTATGTTGCAATTCAAGTTTACTCACAACAAGTATAGACAAAATCATTAAAGATATTCAAAATACAATTGCAGACATTGTAAATAACTTTGATGGAGTAAATTTTGTAACCACATCTATAGATGATCAAATTTTTCTATTAGGAGTCCAAATTTCAGCTCTTGAAAGAGACAAGAGACAAAATCATACAGAGAGCTAAGGACCTTATAGGGTTAGTGAGTCCCCGATTGGACACACTGTATGTACATAAGAAGGAGTGTATAGATATGAAGGGAAATCCCACACTGACAAAACTCAAGGAGCAAGAATCTCATGCAGATGCCCTAAATGGACTTGTGTCAATTTTGGGGACATTCAAATCCAGTTGGGACACATACTTGGATTTTTTGAAGAATGCTTACCCGAAGATCTTCAAGCTCATTCAACTCCAGTAATTATTTTGGGAGACATTCCCCTATACAGAATTTCATTGATTTATTCATTCTTTGTACCGGTTTTCGGTATTCATGCCAAAGGGGGAATGGTGTATGTGAAAAATAGAAGGTGAAATATGTATGGATCATATTTTAGATGGCATATATAGCTCAGGGGGAGCAGTATCACATTCCAGGATCGGTAGGTCAGATAGAAACCATTTTTCACATGAGTGTTGCCATCAATGCCAAAGGGGGAGATTGTTGGCAATTAACACTCATTCGGTTTCTTATGTTGTCATTTATGGCAACATTGGCAACATATTTTGGTTCACTAGCACTGACAAACACTTTACTAGCATAAAGGATTTCAAGGTAACTAGCAAACTAGGTACCGATATGGGAAGCCGACATCACTTGGAGATCCGGCAAAGGATAGTATACCGGCAAAGAATTTTATAATTCATATGTATTTGTAATGAGCCGACATGTATTATCATTTTGTATGTAAGCCGACATATGGTATAAATGTTTGTAAGGGTATATAAGTCAGTCTATATTAAGTCATTTAATATATAATATTGGAGATTAGATCTGGCATGTGAATTTTATGTATGCAAGAAACCCTAAACCCTAAACCCTTTGTAGATGATTTCTAAGGTAATCATAAGGTGTATGTGATACTGACAAGGGTTTAGGGTTTAAGAACTGGAACAGTCAGAGCCTTAACCAAAACTCAATCAGGCATAGCTGATGCATTATATGAGTTTAGTTTTATTATTTTGTATCAAAAAGTGATTGTAGTAAGTGAGACTCTTTGTGATGAGCAATGTGCTCTAGGTAGTGTGCCTTCCTGCATGTGCAAGCCCCTATTATATGTAATATCTTTTCATATGGTCAGTGAACTGATATTATGGGTCACAAATCCCATTGTGGTTTTTCCTCATTGAGGTTTTCAACGTATAAACTCTATGTGTTATGGTGCTCATTTATGTGATTGCAATATTTTTTTTCAGTTACATGTATTTATGTTTAACGGTTGATGAATGAATGTTTTGATAAGGCTAAAATCTTATATTCCAGTAGAAAACCGATTCACCACCCGCCCCCCTCCCTTTCTCAGTGTTCTTGGATTCCAACACAAACCTCATAACAAACATTTTAACCAACCAAATCTTGATTACTTCTATAAGGTGCCACATGGAATTCGAAACTATTTTTTGAGCATATCTTCCTAGATCAATCCTCCCCACTAGAGATCTTTTGCACCTCCAAATATTGTATTTATTTAGAAATTAAGTGAGGACATGGCCTCCGCACTTGTCTCGTATCATCTACCCATTTGTACACCTGACTCACCACCACAATCAAGATTGCAATAATATTGTTGAACATATGTGTCATCCTATCACTTCCATAAGCATCTATATCAAGTGCTCCAGCTACTAACCAATAACCACTAAATATCAAGCTAAATATGAATGCAGATATAAAAGTGAATGAATCAACAACATGTCTATCTTTCACAACAAGAACATTTTTACCCAAGGGAACCTCCAAACTCCCAACCATAAGTTGAGGACTTGGATCACCAATTCTTTCATTTGTTGTCTCCTCATGTTGTACTATTGGTGTATCCTGTGACATCTGATCTTGATTAGCCATGATTTCTTCAAGTTCTTGACTATAATCACCTGACTAGATAGACATAAGAGACAAACCTTTACTTGCATTAATCACCCTCTTCAACTATCTTATGTTTGCCAAAGACCAATTAGTCTTAATCCTGTGAGAATGTACAATATACTTGATGTCAACTTTGAACAAATGATAATGATTAAATTCCTTTTAGAAAATAGCCTTTCGATCATACAAATAAGGTCTACCCAACACTATTCCACAAACATCTAGTGGAACCACATCAAATTGCACCTTATCAACATACTTACTTGAGATTATGAATCTTAAAGTGTATTGCCTTGTTACTTGTAATTCATTATTTTTGCAAACCCAGCCTAGTGGATAAGGTCTCTTATGTGGTGTAGTTTGCAATCCCAAATTCCTTACAATATCTTCTGAGATTAAGTTAGTTTGGGATCCACTATCTATGAGTGCATCAATTTTAGTGTTCTTAGCAACAACCCTCACATGGAAAAGCTCATTTATTTTCTTAGCTTTAGGGACATTTAAAACTTGGGAAGTAGAAGCACAAGTAGCAACAAAAACATTAGCAATAAAAGCTTTACCTTTCAATCCCATCGTTGTTATCTTAGTTTCAACTTCAAAATCTGAACCAAGATCCATAACAACATTAGTGGGCTTCTCCTTACCTTTTTGTTTTCAAGCCCATTTTGGCTTCAATTTTGGATGGAGATGCCAATAGTGATCTTCATCATGCCCTTTCCTATCACAAAGAGAGTATGTGAGCTGATCATCCTTCTTCTTAATGATAGCTATCTTCTTCACTTTTCCTATCTCTACAACTTTAGATGATTTTTGTAAAAAATTATCATTGTCAATATTCTTACCCCTAGACTCTAGATGTGTGGCTTGAACACTGGCTTCATCCAAATTACTTGGATTCAACATCAAAATAGAATGTCTTAGGTAAGAATGAAAACCACCTATGTACTTAAGCAAGGTATATGTTGGCCATTTGGTGGAATAGATTATGTGTTGCATTGATGTTTTGTCATTGATGTCAACACTAGTTGTTTCAAATGCTATACTGGCACCCTTCTGGTCCCGGTAGGTTGTGTGATTTCTTGTTGGATTAGATCCGGAATGATCTGGCATGCTCTGGTATGATTGGATTATAGAATTAGCTTATTTATGTTCATATTTAGTTAGTTGGTTTTGATCTAGTGAACGGATGCTATCATGTTTGCTTGGAAGCTTGGTTTGTGGTTCCGGCAACAGTTTCACTAGCAGAGCTTTATTGAAGATATTTGATGATATGTGTATATGGTAAAAATGGATAACAATAATAACAATATTGAAAGGCTAAATGAATTCAACCACAAAACCCTAGCCTAACAACAACAAAGATCCACCATAACATATGAAGATTACCTAAGACAATGCAAATCAAATGAAATCACAAAGATTATACCATCACATGTCCAATAGGGTTTGGATCTCCATTCTTCCTATCTCCATTGATCTTGCTTGATATATTTGCTCTCAAATTTTATGTGCACAAGAGCTCAACAAAGAATAGAATGTGGTTGCAAGTAGGATCGCCTATGTTCAAAAGTGTAGTGTAGTCAAGTAGTCAACGAGGGGTTTGATAATGAAGGAAGCATCTCCTTATATAGAAGACACTATATGAAATGGAGGGATAAGATTGAGAGGTGTAAAAGGAGGTCGGCTATGATTAGAGGGTAGGTAAAAGAAATAATAAAATAATGAAAGAGGTAGGTAGTGTATGAATTAAGAGATGAATGACATGTGTCATGGGTAGAAAAGGTTAATGAATTAATTAAATAAATAAAGATTTATTTAATTAATAGATGAAGTGGGATCAATTAAATAAATAAGATATTTATTTAATTTAGGAAAAGGATAGTTTA
This sequence comes from Cryptomeria japonica, assembly GCF_030272615.1. Classification (NCBI taxonomy): domain Eukaryota; kingdom Viridiplantae; phylum Streptophyta; class Pinopsida; order Cupressales; family Cupressaceae; genus Cryptomeria; species Cryptomeria japonica. The sequence goes on along the minus strand of NC_081414.1, from coordinate 554,627,580 downwards.
AATAAATAAATGTATTTATTTAAATGAGAAATAAGGCTAGAAGAGGATAAATGAATTAATTAAATAAATAAAGATTTATTTAATTAATAGATGAATTAGGCTAAAGTAATTAAATAAATAAAATATTTATTTAATTAGATTGGACAATTTTGGGTGTCTACAATATGCATAAGTGGTGTTGGTGCAGCTTCTGGTATGGATTCAGGATGTTGATGGTGATCATGTTTGATACTTGGCAGATTGGAGATCATTGCTTTAGCGTGTGGACCTAAACTAGGTCCCAGTTGATCTAGGTTATGGACCGGTTTAATGTAATGTGTGGATTGGACCTCTTGATGTGTTTCTGGGATGTCTTATGGGTTGGATATTATTTGTTTGGTCTTAGGCCGACATGTTTTATAATTATGTAATTGGTTTATTGTTTGGTGGCTAACCTGATTGGTTCTGGTCAAGGGTTTATATATATATATATATATATATATATATATATATATATATATGTTGTAAAATCTCATTGTAGATCATCATGGAATGGGATGTAATGTACGAATAATGTAATATCATTTAGGTAGATGATTTAGTCGATCATTAGAGATCAATTTGGATTTATGTAAGAGGATTGAGTCCTCTGGTAATGAGCTTAACCAGAACCGTATTCAGGCATAGGAGATGCTACCTTTTGCAGTTCATTCATTCTTCTAGATTAAAGTATGGATTTCTATGTATTCCGTGAGACTCCTTTTATGATGAGCAGTGCGCTCTAGGTTGTTGGCCTTCCTACAAGTGAAAGCCCCTCAATTGTATTTCATATACTTACTGCATAAGTATTATCTGACTATGGGTAGGCTTCCCACTGTGGTTTTCCCTTTACCAGGATTTTCCACGTATAAATATTGGTATCATGTGGATGATATTTATTCTCTGATTATTGTTTATGCTAAATTGGTTTATCTGTTATTCTAGTTTAATGTTTTGGGTTTCAGTATTAAATTTTTCAATTGCTTAAGGTTCTGGTAATCTAAGACAACTGATTCACTCCCCCCTCTCAGTTGTCTTTCAGTTATTTGAATTGTCTAACAATTGATATCAAATCTCTGGTCCTCTCTATAGAAAGCTTAACTGCTTGAGGAAGATCCTATGGCGACTAACAGTTCAAGTTTATCTAGAGCTATCTTTCAGAGAGATATTCCTAGGCTTGATGGAAAAAATTACACAGTATGGAAGATTCAAATGGAGACTCATCTGAGATGTCTTAGCAAGGAGATTTGGGAGATCACAAAGAATGGTGTTACACCTTATAATCTAGCATATGTAAATCCTCCTCTAGAAAACTTGGATACGGAGCTTGAGAATGATTGTAGAGAAACAGAATCCCTCTTGTGTGCACTTTCTGATCAACAAATAATGGGATTAACTGACAAATCATCTGCAAAGGGTATATGGAATGAGTTGGAGACTCTTAATGAAGGTGACCCTACTGTGAAGATTGCTAAACTTGATGGTTACCAGGTGAGATATGAAAACTTGAAGATGGAAGAAGATGAAAGGATTACTGCATTCATGGAAAGGGTAAATGAGATTTTTATGGGAATTCAATGTTGTGGTGGAACTCTGAGTGAAGATGAAATTGTTCCTAAAGTTCTGAGAGCCCTGCCACCGGCTTACAACATGAAGGCTACTACAATTAATGAATTGAGAACAATGGCTAATACTTCTGTAAACAGAGATACCTTGGTTGGGAAATTATCTGCTTTTGATCTTGAAGACCTTCTGGAGCTGTGAAGTCTGAACCTTCTTTTCATGCATATACATCATCAACCGTGAAGCAAGATTGGAAAGCTTTATATGCAAAGGAATTGGATGATATGAAGAGAGAAGATAATGAGTTTGAGAAACTTGAAGCACTATTTTCTAGAAGAGTACCTAAAGGACCGGTAGGAAGTAAGTATGAAGGAAAAGCACCTTTTAAATGTTTTACATGTAATAAGATTGGTCAATTTGCATCTATATGTCTTGAAAGGAATTCAAGATTTGAAGAAAAAGTTAGAAGATATTTTAAGCCTAACCCTAGATATCAGAACAAGTACAACTACAAAAAACAAAGATAAATCATGCTACATAGAAGATGAGGAAGGTGTGACTGACTCTGATGATGAACTGGCAAAAGACTCTGCTAGTGGTACAACAATGGAAAGGAATGGGTGTTCTTCGTTATCAAGAAAGATTTTCCAACACTAGAAGAGAATGTACCTGAAGAGAAGGCACTTGTTGCTAAAATTGAAGACAAGGAAGAATGGGTATTTGATAGTGGATGTTCACATCATATGACTGGAGATAAAAGGAAGTTTCTATCTTTGCAAGAATTTGATGGCGGTCTGGTTAGATTTGGAGATGACAAAGCATGTGTGATCAAAGGAAAAGGAACTATATCATTGGATGGTAAGAATAGTACTGATAATGTTTATTTTGTTTAAGGTTTGAAACATAATCTTTTGAGTGTAGGACAATTGCTGGATAAGGGATTTCAATTACAGTTCAGGGATGGAAAATACAAAATCATTAACAGATCTGGTTTGGAGATTGCAAATGGTACACAAACAAAAGGTAATATATGTCATTTGAATTATGGTTAGAAGACATGTTTGATTGCACAAATTGATGAGAGTTGGCTATGGCATAAAAGGCTATGTCATGTAAAATTTGATTGCATTATAAAGATCAGTTCAACTAAGGCAGTTAAAAATATACCTAAGATTGTGAAGCCCTATAATCTCGTATGTAAAGAATGTCAAATGGTAAAATAGGTCAGAACCTCTTTTAAGAGTATACAAGATAAATCTAATGATGTTCTTGATCTTATTCATACTAATTTGTGTGGCCCTGCTAAAGTTAAAAGTTTTCAAGGTGATAAATATTTTATGCTAATCATTAATGATTATTATAGAATGATGTGGGTTACTTTTCTAAGGAATAAATCTCAGGCTTTTGAAAAGTTTAAAATCTTTAAGGCTAAAGTGGAAAATGAGACAGGATTGAAGATTAAATGTTTGAGGTCAGATCATGGTGGAGAATTCACATCCGGTGAGTTTAATAACTTTTGTGAGAAGCATGGTATTAGCAGACAATTTTCTGCTCCCCGGACACCTCAGCAGAATGAAATTGTGGAAAAGAAGAACATAACTGTAGACACCTAAAAATGGTCAACGCTTGCGGAGTCATACTTTAACATTTGCGCATTGCCTCATTTTAGGTTTTTGCGTCGCATTAACATTTCTCCTATGATTCGTACTTGGTTTTTATCATTTGTGAACATCGAGTCATTCTTCTACATTCTTCATTTATCTCGCTCTCGAATTTGGTCTTGTCAACAACACTATCCAGTCATGATTTTAATCGATCTTATCCTATTGCATCAATGTGCGTGCTTATTTGTCATCATTTTGGACATCGTCAATCCTAATAAGGGTTTTGTCCTCCTGTCAATCTTGCGATTGATTTGTCATCGATCGTTGTCCTCTTATCAATCTTGTTGTTTAACGATCGATTTGTCATTCGTCGTTGTCATGTTCGATCTTGTCATTTTGCGATCGATTCGTCATTGATCGTGGTCATTTTCAATCCTGTCATTTTGCAATCTATTTATCATCAACTCTTGTCATCTTGTTCGATCTTGTCATTTTGCGATAGATTTGTCATCGATCGTTGTCTGTCTCAAATATGTCAATTTGGATCAATTTGTCATTGTTCCTCGTCAATTGGCACATTTTCTTAATCAAATCATTTATCACATTGGTCATTTATCGATCCAAAATCAAATCATGATCGAGTCAATTATCTTTCATCAAGACCTAATTTGTCTTCTAGGGTTTCATGATTTAATCATTTAACCTGGTTTGTCATTTCTTCCTTTAGGATTAATAAATTATTTATTTGTCCTAAGTCTTCTCATTGCAATTAAATGTTCATTTAATTGGCTAATTATTCCTCTTTGTGAATTAATTAATAAATGATAAATTATTAATTAATTTACCTAATTTCTAATTTTCTATCAATTTCTTAATTCCTAAATTCTTAATTCTCTAATTTTTCTATTTTCTAATTCCTAATTTCAATTTCCTCCTATTTCTCTCCTAAATTCATGGAAATGACATGTCCATTTGTCATAAATTTGTCATAATTGACAATCAATCAATTTTGACATAGAAGTTGTCATAATTTGTCATAAATTATCAATCAACAAATTTTGCATAGAAAGTGCATAATTTGTCATAATTTGTCATAATTGACATAATTGATTTGCAATTTCCATTTGAATTGAATCATGCTAATCTTGTCATCTCTCCAATTCTTTTATAAATTGGATGATCTTCATCAATCAAGGCTAATAATTGGTAATCAGACTATCGAATTTACACTTCTAGTACTCTTGATCAAAAATCTTGTCTACTTGCTTTCAATTGTGTGTGTGCACTTATAGGTGAGATCCACAACCAAACCATTTGAAGAGGAAAGAAGAACAATGGAGCCGCATGAAGGAGCATTCAAATCACATCTTTGGTTTGCATAATCTTTGCTTTTGAATGTTTTTATTTCATGTCTCTATTGAGTGTTGTTTAGGATAGATCATTGCAAAGAATGCATTTGTGATTGAGCTATTATTCATATTACTTGTTTGTGATGATTTCCTATTTCCTAATGTACATTAATTGGTGAACCCAACATGAACACTAACCTTCTAACCTCTTTATGGTGTTTTGAGTGCTCTCAAGTTGATTTGCAAGCCAAAAAACCCAAAAACAGGGTCGTGTAGGGTTTTCTGGAGACTTCTGCGCCTGTGTCCTACATCCTGCGCCTGTGTTGAGCATTCTGCACCTATGTTGAAGACATTTTGTGCTTGTGTCCTGCATTTTGCGCCTGTTTCATGGGTTCTGCACCTGTGTAAAGTCCAGAATAGGGGTAAAAATGCAGTGTTTTATTTGAAATTTGTTTAGTTTTTGCATTCTGTTTTCTGTGCTTTGGATTTTGGTACTAATTATCTGTGCAGAATCTTGGCATACGCATGGCAAAGACAATAAATCAAACTACTAACATGTGTTATGCAGAATCGATAGTCAAAGACAACAAATCAAACTCCTAACTTGGGTTTTGCAGGTTGCCTTGGAGAAACAACTAAACTTTTGTGTTTGTGATTTTTAATTAGGCACTTAGTGATTTCTAAATAGGTTGGAATAAACGTGTTTGTTCTTTGATTGTTGAGTGTGAAATTGGAGTAGGAGAGTATGCTCTCATCCTTCTTAGGGTGATCAGAAATCCAGATCTTCGATACCATGCTCGTGTCTTTGATTGTGTGTCTCCTTTAGAGGGCCTGCCTTCCCGACCACTATGCTTTTGCAAGCAAGTGATAATCATGAGAAGGGAATGACCCAAAGTGAGTACGGCTAGAATTCCTTGGCATTCCAACTCACTATAAAAAAATACCTGATGAGCGAAAGCTTTGAAGGAAGTATTAGGTGGGAATTGCAGTTACTTGGGAAGTGATGACCCTTGAACTCTTTCTCATATCAACATCTAAGTAGGGCCTCTTGGTCTAAATCGTGCTTGTGTGACTACATTTGTTTGGTATCTTGATGGGCTTAATGTCTCAATCACGCTTGCGTGACATCAAGGAGTAACACTTAATAGAAATCCTTACTAAACACCTTGTTTTTAGAGGCCAAAAAACCCTTCTAGTTGCTTGAGAAGGACAAGTTTGGATACTTGGAAGAGATACTAAGTTCGCCATGGGGAGATTTCCATGGGGACTGATGCTTGGCTACCCTGAGAAGTGAGTGTCATGGAGGGGAGCCCGTGGGGTCAATCATCTATGTATTCTCCTTGAATCCCATAATGAGTCTACCTCTCAAGTACCTAATGTCCTTTCCTACCATAAGAAATGTGGGAATGAGCATGATTGTATTGAGTCTAAGTTGCAATATCTTGTATTCTTTGCTTGTCAAAAGTTGAATTGCATCCCATTTCAAAAGGCAAAACAAAGTGATCCAACATAAGTTTAAACACAAGAGACATTCATCCAACAAAAGTTTATCAAGATTCAGAATTCATCTTCAAACATGGTTGTCAAATATTGTTCAAAGTCTTGTCTCAACATTCATGTCACTTACATTTAAGTTCATCCTAGGTTGCATTTTGCAAAAGTCATTGTCAAGTACCAAGGTTAGGTTTCACCTAAGTCATATTCCTTTGCATATCAATAAGAGTCATCCATTTTCATATGTCCTCTTGCATCAAAGTCATATCATTGTCATTCATTCATATTTGCATACCCTAGGTCTCTTCATTAAGCTTAGGTCATTATCATATCATATTAAGGTCACTTGCATAGTAATGTCCCTTTTCATATAGCCTCAAAAACTAGGTTTTGTCATACTTGAGTAATCCTAATCTTTGATAAACCCTAAGTCATTGTTAAGAAGTCTAGACCTTATCAAATCTTTTGTCCTTTTGTCATCAATATCATTTGGTCAAACCTAGCTTAGTATCCAAGCATATAGGGGAGACTTTGTCATTTGTCCTTTTGTCACTTACGTCCTTTTGTCCTTTAAGGTCTAGGTATCATTCCAATTTCCTAAGGGTCCCTCTCTTAGATTTGCATTTCAAAAGTTTGTCAAAATCTTCAAAAACAACCAAAAACTTAGATTGCATGCTCGTCTATATAGTTTGCATTTAGTTGCATATCATACATTATCTTTGAAAATTCCAAAAACATTGCATTTGCACAAGTGACATGCCTATTGAGACAAGATCAAAATCTAAAAAGATGGGTGAATGAATGTATCAACCCATCGACAACATAGCAATTTCGCACTTTCAAACCAGTCAAACAGTACAAATTGAAGGTTCATCAAACACATCTCTACCACCATATGGAATGGTTCAACTTGGGCCACCTCCATTATATGAACCAGTGTTTGTACCTATGAAACTAGGACATGGGAGTGTTCCACCAACTCCAAGAGGAAGTGCGCCTTTCAATTTGAATCAACCACACCTACAACATGACATTCAAAATCAAACATTATATGAAGAACAAACCCTCTCACAAGGATTTGGTTCAAATCAAGGCTTTCACCAAGAAATGAATCCAAATGTCCAACCAGATTCCTCATCCGATTCCAATACTTCTGACGATGTTGACATGTTCCTTCAAGATCCGAAGATAACAAAAAAGATGGATAAGTTCTTGAACAAAGTCTTTAAGATGTTTCCACAAAAGTATCTTAACATGATGAGTAATGTGACATCTTCAAGTGACCAAATCAATGTGAAAGAACAACAAGGTGGTGAGTTGTTAAGTTTTTCCCTGCATCCAAATGAAGAAGATGCACAACAAGCAACTCAACCTACCTTGATGAGTAAACGTGCTTCAAAGGCATTGACAGTGACTATTCCTCAAAAGTCACCATTTGAAATGATAAATAATCCACTATTCAACACAACACCTATAACGCAAGATCAAATGAAGAACACGCAAGTATTCACAGTTGTCCCTCAACAAGAAGTGGTTCCTTACATGCATAAAGTGGGATCAAAATCTAAGATGCAGGAAAGCTTCACAATTGGAATGCCTAATGTCACCAATGTCCAAAATAATTCCATGATGCAACAAAGTTCTTATGTCCCATTAAGTTCAATATCTTTGTCGAATACTATTGCGACAAATCCTTCAATAATGGCAACACAAAGAGCTACAGATAGTGGTTTGCACCAACAACAATTGTTGCAACAATTGAGTAATATACAAAAGGTACAATCGAATGTGCAAACAAGTAATGTGCAACAACAACAATTTCACATTCGACAACAAATTGCAGTGCCTTCGGCACCATTACAAGTTAATGCAAACTTGCAACCATCACAATGGATTGGACAAACAACACAGCAAGTTAATGCAAGTGCTATACCCCATCCTAAGGAGAAGCAATGAAAAGCACCTAAACAAAGTTTTTTACAAATGATGGGATATACACCACGATGACAATTGGCACAAAGTCAACAAGTTCCGATCCGTCAGCCTCAACACCAACATGTGCCACAATATGTGCCAAGGCAAGCAAGCTATCCTACTTTACAACTGCAATTGGCGCCTGTGCAATATCAACAACCTACTCAATTGCAATATCAACCTAGGCTCCAAGAAGCACAACAACAAGGTCAATATCAAGGCATAGCACAACTGCAGCAACAAGCGATGTATCAAGAACTTTATATGTCGGAAACACCAAAAACGGCCATTTCAGAGTATCAACAACCGATCGGAAATGTGATGTATCGACAAAGGATACCAACTGGGATTAATGATGGACCTCTAAATTTTGATACGATTGCGCAACAACTTGAGAAGTTGCAACGAAAAGTTGACGCATTAGAAACTAAAGGAACAAAGAAGTTGTATACAGATCAAGATTTATGTCCTAATCTATTTGACAAGAGTGTACACATGCCTCCATTCCCTAAGCATTTTGAGGCACCTAATTTTGAGAAATATAAAGGGAATGGCAATCCAAAAGATCACATTCAAGCATTTTTCGCGGCATGTACTGAGGTAAGCTATGAAGAGACGTATTTAATGCGCTTATTTGCACGAAGTCTCACGGGACAAGCTATGGATTGGTATTCACATTTGCCAGGAAATATAAAGACTTGGTCTGAATTGGCTCAAAATTTTTTATCTCATTTTGTGTTTAACATCGACAGTGATGTGACCATGTCCGATTTATGCAACACCAAGCAAAAGAAAGGTGAATCATTAGTGACTTTCTTGCAACGATGGCGAAGAATGTATAGTCGTTCTTCTCTTGATATACCCAAAGAACAACAAGTGAATCTGTTTATCCAGAATTTGGTCCCAGAAATGATGTATGAGCTAAAGTTGAAAAGTCCCAGTACTATAGAGAAACTTATTAAGAAGGGAATGAGCATTGAAACAGCTCTGGTAGCTAAAGGAATTATCAAGCTGAATAAAGACAATGACAATACCAATTATTCGGGGGATAGAAACAGATTTTGGTATAAGAACAAGAATGTCACTAATGATGGAGTTGTTGATGCAAGAGCGGTGAATGCAAATCAATCCCCATTCACAATCAAGAAATTGAGTGTTAGTAATATGTCAACTATGGAACAAAATCAAGCACTAGTGAGCAATGTTACTCAATAACCGCAATACCAACAACATGCTCAACAACAGCATACTCAACAATATACTCAACAACAAGGCCAACAACAAAACCAGTAGCGCAAACCCTTCCGATCGCGGGATGGGCCTCCTCGACAATTTACGCCATTGGGAGAGCCTATTGAATCAGTAATGAGATAATTGATACAAGCAAAATTTATTAAGCTGCCAGATATCAAGGCAGAACCAGTGGTAAAACCGCATTGGTGGAATGATAATGCGTACTATGAATATCATCGGTCTAAAGGACACAAAACTGCATCCTGTTTCCAATTGAAACACATGATTCAAGATTTATTAGAGCAAGGAGTAATTGAGGTAGATCCACCCCATCCGACCTCTAACACTGATCATACTATTTTCAAAACTCCTTTGCTTGATCATGACAAGGGTAAAGCGTCTTCTTCCAACTCTGCCCAAACGGGCAATTATGCAAGTTCTGGTTATAATAATGTCATTAATTGTTTTCGCGCATCAACTAAGTATCTTTCTACCCTGAGAATAAAGGGACAAGATCCTTCTTGTGCGGTCACCACTCGTCGATCCAAGATAGTCCTGAAAGGAGCTCCTGCAGCTCCTCCCAAGCCAACTCCTGCAAGTTATTATAATCTTTTGGATCACCTAGGAAAGACACCTGCACAAATATCAATCCTTGAGTTATTGAAAATGTCTCCCATGCATCGTGCAGTCTTGGATAAAGCTTTAGTTGAGTCCACTATTCCGACAGATATTGATGTTGACCAGTTTCAAGCTCGGATTGGACATTTAGCCGTTTCCCAAAATGTCGCATTTTCTGACAATGATATCTCACCCGACAAGCTCCCTCACAATGATCCTTTACACCTTGAAGTCTTTGTTCATAACTGCAAAATCTGACGAGTCTTGATAGATGGCGAAGCAGGTCTTAATATTTGTACTTTGAGAGTGGTTATTGGCCTTGGGTATACAGAAAATGACATTGATCCTTCTAAAAGAATAACAATCAAAGCATATGATGATGTTGAGCACCCATCCAAAGGGATAATTACATTGCCTATCAGAGTTGGTCCAGTGATAGAAAATACTTTCCTGCAAGTCCTCGACCTTGATCTCCCTTATAATATGATCATTGGCCATCCATGGATTCATGCAATGAAAGCAGTTCCATCCACCTATCATCAATGTTTGAAATATCCTTACAATGGAACTGAGATAACAATTCCTGGAGATCCTAATCCATTTCAATTTTGTGCTACTCTAAAGGATACCCCTCAGTAGCAAGTCCCAATCAACAGAGAGTCCAAATCACATAGCTATGTGGATCCTAATCAATTGTTAGAGGCTGTCAAAGGAAAATTGAAGATACAAGACCAAGGATGTGGAGAATATTCAATGGATCAGACATTCCTCATCGGGAATTTGCCAATATCTCCAAAATCATATGGCAAACCGCATTTATTGCAAAAGGAACCTAAGGTCATTATTCAATATCAGCCTCCTACTACATTTACAAGATGGGGAGAACTTGACAAAGAAACTGTAGATGATGATGTCATAGATTGGCTTTATAAAGATCCAACTGAGACCCCACCTGTCAGGTTGCCAGTGGAACGATATGGCAAAGGATTTACTATGCTGCAAAAGAAAGGATATGATGGTTGTAGTGGCTTAGGCCTAAACAACAATGGAAGGCTAGAACCTGTTATACCCAAGAGACGACCTCCAACTTTAGGGTTAGGTTCTGTACCATTGTGAATTGGATCCACATCTACCAAAATGCCCATGTGTAGAAAAGGGCGTGATTCTGACGATGAAATAACACCTGAGGATCCCCGACCTGAAACTGATTCTAATGAATGGGAGTGGAGTTCTTTTTCTTCTAGTTCCTATGCCCTCGATAATATTTTCATTGACCCTGATAATTTTCCTATGGAAGACAAACATGAAATAACTCCTCTTCCTAAAACCTGTCCTCACGCTTGGATAGAGAAATTTTGGGATCCAAGCTCCGAATCCGATACAAGCAGTTCGGATAGTGACACTATAGATGTTCATATCTTTACCATATCAGCCCTTTCTCTCCTTACAACTGATGATGAGATGCCCCTCATCTATCCCCAGCTTATCCAACATGACCAACAAGAACCGCTCACATTAGACTGTTTTCAAAATGACGAAGCAATTGCAGAATTCCTTGGACTACAGGAAGGCATACCACAAGGGGATCACAAGGTAGGATTTGCTATTGACCTGGATTCCACGGCATATTTTGGGGAGTCAACTCCCTCTTCCAGTCATCAAAATGAAAAAAGAAAAGAAATAGTAAAAAATCAAAAGAATAGATCTTTGGGTGAAAACCATAAGGCACTCTCTGATCATACAAAAGTAAAAAGAAAAGACGTACCTGCGGGTGAAAACCTCTTTGAGGCACCCAAAGGTGGAAGAGTGGACATACCCCTATCAAGTCAGGACAAATCAACATTACTTGTGGAAATGACCGAGAAAATCAATTTGGGTACACCTGACAACCCTAAGGTCATTCATTTTGCTGCTTCCCTCTCACAACAGGAAAAAATAGATTTTGTCAATTTCTTTCTTGAGAAGAAGATAAGCTTTGCATGGTCTTATGCAGATATGCCTGGCCTTGATCCAGAATTGGTTCTTCATCATTTGCCACTTAAAGCGGATGCCAAGCCTGTCAAATAGAAACTTAGAAAGATGCATCCTCAGGTGGCTCTTTTGGTCAAAGTGGAATTAAAAAAATTGCTAGATGTGGGCTTCATCAGACCCATTGATTATGTAGACTGGATTTCAAATTTAGTGCCAGTTAGCAAAGTAACTGGGGGCATCAAAATCTGCACAGATTTTAGGGATCTCAATAAAGCATGCCCTAAAGATGATTTTCCATTGCCAAACATAGACATCATAGTGGACATGACGGCTGGATATGAGATGCTTTCATTAATGGATGGTTTCTCCGGCTATAACCAAATTCACATTGCTCCTGAAGATCAGCATAAGACAACATTCACCTGTGCTTGGGGTACCTATTGTTGGAATGTGATGCCCTTCGGTCTTAAAAATGCAGGTGCAACATATCAAAGAGCAATGACGACAATTTTTCATGATTTCATGCACACTCTGATGGAGGACTATGTTGATGACTTGTTATGTAAATCTATCACTAGAGATAGTCATCTGGCTATCCTGAGCCCAATCTTTGACTGAATGGAGACCTACAAACTCAGGCTCAATCCAAAGAAGTGTGTATTTGGTGTCACAACTAGCAAATTACTAGGATACATTGTTTCTCACCGAGGCATTGAGGTCGACCTGGCCAAAGTCAAAGCAATAATGGATATGCCTCCACCTTCAAATCTTTGGCAATTAAGAAGTCTGCAAGGAAAGCTCCAGTCAATCCGCCGCTTCATAGCTCAGTTGGCTGACAAATGTCATCCATTCCAGCATCTATTGCATAAAGGTGTCACTTTCAAATGGACTGAGCAATGTCAATCAGCCTTTCAAGCTCTTAAAGAATATTTGTTGTTGCCACCTATTCTAATGCCTCCGATAGACGGAAAGCCATTTTTATTGTATATTTCTGTAACTAAAATGGCATTAGGAGTTCTCTTGGCCCAACAAGATGAGAACAGCACAGAGCGAGCTATTTACTATATCAGTCGGACACTGGTAGGCTATGAGCTAAATTATTCAACTATTGAAAGGGCATGCTCAGCAGTGGTGTTTACAATGCAGAAACTCCAACATTATATGCTAAGCCACCAAACATTGTTGGTTGCAAAAATTGATCCCTTAAAATATTTGCTTAGCCAAGCAGCTTTGACGGGTCGCCTAGCAAAATGGGTCATGATTCTCAGTGAATTTGACATTGAGTATATGGAGCGAAAGGCCATAAAAGGACAAGTCATAGTAGATCAACTTGCAGAGGCTCCTATTTTTGATGATCATCCCATGTTGACCGATTTTCCAGATGAATCAGTCTTTGCTTTCACATCATCTATTGAATGGAAGTTATACTTTGATGGGTCCCATACCAAGTTCGAGTCCGGAGCAGGCATCTTGTTTGTCACCCCTCAAGGTGATGCTATTCCAAAGTCTTACAGAATAACTTTCCCTTGCACCAATAACATTGCAGAGTATGAAGCACTGGTTACAGGACTCCGAGTAGCAGTCCACTGGAATGTCAAGCATTTGCAAGTCTATGGAGATTCTCAATTAGTCATCCGACAAGTGAATGATGACTACGAAACAAAAGATGAAAAGCTTATTCCCTATAAGCATATGGTAGATTTCTTCAAGACCAAGTTCACAGCTATCCATTTCAATCAAGTTCCAAGAATGCAAAATAAGTTGGCAGATGCAATGGCTACGATTGCTTCCATGTTGAATATGCCAAGCAATATGGACAAATGTGAATTTTCAGTTGAACAATTGCTGGTTCCTTCTTTTGACATTCCGATAGCGGATGTGATGTGCGTTCTTGTTGGTCCCAACTCCCCATGGTACAATGATGTCTATCAATATTTAAAATCCCAAACCTGACCACCCAACCTTTCCGCTAACCAACGTCGAGCCTTTATCCGACAAATAGCCAAATATGTCATCATCGCCGACACCCTTTACCGCCGTTCCTTTGACCATACCCTCCTCAGGTGTTTGGATTCTGACGAAGCACAAACGGCTTTACATGAGGTTCACAATGGTATATGTGGGGGCCATTTCAATGGTCTAAGCTTAGCTAAAAAGTTGATTCATGCTGGGTATTATTGGCCCACTCTGGAAAAAGATGTTCATGATTTTGTTAAGAAGTGCTACAAATGCCAAATTCATGGAAACTACATTCATGCACCAGCCCAAGAGCTTCATTCTGTCATATCTCTGTGGCCTTTTTCTCAATGGAGATTGGATCTTATTGGCAAGATTCACCCGACCTCTGCAAATGGACACAAGTTCATCATTACAGCCACAAAGTATTTTACAAAATGGATTGATGCTATCCCCATGACCTATATCACGGGTGTCCAAATTTCAAAATTCTTGCTGAATTATATCATATGCCGGTATGGGGTTCCCCTTGCCATAGTCACTGATAATGGTTGTCCTTTCAAGAATAAAGATGTTAAAGAGCTTTATGCAAAGTTTCATATCCAACACCATTTCTCCAGTCCATACTATCCACAGGGGAATGGTCAAGCTGAAGCATCAAATAAAACCATTATCAAGATCCTGAAAAAGGTTGTCAATGATGCTGGTCGAGATTGGCATGTACAGCTGAATCCAGTACTATGGGCTTATCGCACTTCTATCCGCACACCTACTGGCGCAACACCTTATTCCTTGGTGTATGGTGCGGAAGCTATTTTACCTTTGGAGGTGGAGATTCCTTCCTTGCATGTTTCCTTGCAACATCTGATTGATGACGAGACACATAGAGTCTCTCGGCTGCATCAGCTTGAGATGTTGGATGAGAAACATCAGACAGCTCTGACACATTTGCAAGCATATCAAAACCGTCTTCATCGCTCTTATAATAAGAAGGTCAAAGGGCGACACTTCGAAGTGGGAGACCTAGTTTTAAAGGCAAACCTTAAGAATGCACAGTCTACTAACATCATCAAAGGTAAATTTGAACCTAATTGGGTTGGTCCTTTCATAGTAACTGCAGCATATGGCTCGGGGGCATATCAGCTTGCTACCCCGGAAGGTGAACCTATGTCCGATCCTATAAACAACATGCATCTTCGCAAGTACTCGGCATAATTTTCTATCAGTACTTCTTCAAATATGATCCTGAAAAAATACAAAAAAATTGAAAAAAAGAAGGAAAAAAAAAATCAAAAAATGAAAAATACAAAAAAATGAAAAAAAAAAAGCAAAAAAAGAGCAAAGAAAAATGATTCGCCCTCTAGTGAAAACCTGGCAAACAGGTGCTTGGGGCAAGTACCTTGGTGAAAACCTGGCAAACAGGCGCCATGTGTAAAATGAGATCGTTGCTCCGTCATCTATCATGACCTCTAAGCTATGCTTTTTTTCTCGGCCGGTTTCTCATGTCTATCTTTGTCTTGACCCAATGTCCTATTCCAGGCTCGTTATTGGTCAACATCATTATCTTACATACCCCGATTCTTTGTCCATATGCTTTGGTCCCGGTCTATGTATGTCTTTCCGATGCACATTGGGTGCGTTCCCTTGTCATGATCGATCACTGGAACTTTTGCATTTAAAAATGTCCTGAAAAAAATCTCATAAAAATTTAAAAATGTCCTGAAAAAATCTTCCAAAAACATTTAAAAACGTCCTGAAAAAATCAAAAAAAAAAAATCATATAATGTCCTGAAAAAACTCCCTAAAAAAAAAATTGAAAAAAGTCCTGAAAACAGTATCTAAAAATTGAAAAAATGAAAATCCCTAAAAAACATAAAAAGTCCTGAAAAAATGAACACAAAAACATTTCAAAAACATTAAAATCCAAAAACAAGCATTTTGCAATAAAGGATCTCTCTTTGTGCATAGACAGGTCCCTGCGCATCCATCCAAGAACTCGCAATCCAACGCTGTGCTTTAACGAAATCATGCATTAATAGATGAACTTTTTACTCAAACCAAACATTCAAACTGATCCGAATTGTCATATCAATCAACCATCAAAATCATTCTTCCTTGGCACACTATCATGAGTCTTATACAGGGTGTGGTATACTCGAAACCAGACTGTGTCCTATCTTAGATGGGGTACCGCATTCCCTGAAACCAGACAGCATGATCGTCCTATCCGCACTTTCAACTTTTGACAACGAAGATCAAGATGTTTGTTTTATTTGGTGGAATTTGTGCATCTTATCTTTTTACTGATTTATCTTTGGCCTTGATCATGTTCCTATGTTGCTCAATGATGTCACTGAGTGATTTAGAGTGACCGGGATGGATCATGGTCCTTTTCTTTTTTATTGTGATTGTTGTTTGTCTGTGATGTGTCTGTCTTTTGCAAAAAGGGTTGCATTTCAGCTCTGGCCTTCAATGCCATGATGCTACGCATCCATTTTGCTATATCAAAATAAAGGTTCTCACCTACAAAGTGCATTACTGAAAGCAAGTTTTCTTCATCTTTTACTGTCTTCTGTCTCATTTTCTTCTTACTAACATTTCTTCCATCAGTTCGGATAGTCAGTTTGATTTAGTGCTCTGATTTCCCCGCACACATATGATGCATCCTGCATCCATTCGGTTAGTACATTTGCATTACATTCGCATCATATCAAGCATCTTATCCATTTCATATTATAAATGCATCAAAAACGCATAAGCAAAAAAATATATACATCCATACATATTCCACAAAGGTACATAAACAGTGCATAAGCCATCCATACAGGGAAAATCACATAAGTCATTTGCATCTCATCATATCGATGCATATCATATCATATGTCACAATAATATCGGAGTATAAAATCAGACTGTCTGTCCTAAGTATGGCCCGCAGGCTGACTACAAAATGTCAAAATACATAATTTCCACTGTCTGTCTAAGGAGCACGTGCCTCTATCACTGGGTGCTCCCTCTGTCCTCCTCATCGTTGCAAAGTCTTGCAGATGATGTCCCTCCTAGTCCTAGCTGTGGTGGTCTCATAGGTCCACTCACCCCCATGATGCTCAATGACCTCTGAGAGTGTGCCCTACTCTCTGTCCTTGATCGTGCTCGATATGAAGGTGCTCTCTGCTCTAGTGGAACTCCACTCTCATATAGTGTCCTCCAATGGCGTATCTCCTCTCCGGTCTCTACCAACATTTGTCCTAGCTCCCGTACACTGGCATCCCGAATTGACCCAATATACTCCGTGACTCTCTATTCCTCTCGTTGTGCCTGAGCCATCGCTGCATCTCGAGCCGCTGTGAGTCTAGCTATCTCTGCTCTAAACTGATCATTCTCTCTCTCTAAAGTCTCAATGTGATCCTACTGACTCGCTATGGTAGCCCTGAATATCTCCATCTCCTCTGTCCTAGCTATCTCTGGCTCTATGGGTATGTCCTGTAATGCCTCCTGCTCCCCATCCTCATCTCTGTCCTCATCATCCCCGCCATCCTCATCTCTGTCCTCATCCCCTCCATCATCCTCATCCCCATCCTCATCCTCCTCATCCTCATCATCTCCCTCCTCCTCTCCTATGAGTGGGAAGTCCTCCTGTCACCTCGGTACTGGAATGTCCGGATCTGTCAATGGCACTGGCCGTCGTCGTGTAAACCATCTCTCATACTCATCTGTCATCCTGGCGTCTACCACATCTGATCTCCAATCCCACTGTCTCTGTTGCAGCTGTGAGAAATCCACATATGCTGTGTGTGGCTGAATCATACTCCCCCACTGACTCGTCTCTCTATGAGATCGGGCAAAGTGTACAATCCTCCTGGGTACATCCTGCCTCTCTCCAAACTATCGTCTGACTCTCTCTGGCAGGTACAACTCAATCACTCTCTGGTGATTCACTGGTCACCCAATCAGGTACCTCTCCTGTCTACAATATGGTAACTCCTCACTGTCATCTGACCATCCCGAGCAATCACGATATGGCCTCCATATGAACTCTCTCAATCTGTCTAGCTTATGTCGCCAATATAGTATGTATCCAAAAGGACCCTGTCTCAATGCTCCCCCATAGCAATACACATATGGTCGGTGTGGTACTACCTGTCTATCTGTAATCGGTCGACATATGGCTATGTGCTCAAATGCCCATACCTGTAGCAATGTGACTCCACAGCTCAAAGTCTGAACTCCCTGATATGCTATCTGATGCAACTGAAAATACAGCATAGCCAGTACACATGGTCCCCATGCATACATTGTCCCCTCTGTCGCCATCAGCTCTAGCACTCTTCCCCATCCAATAGGGAATCCATGTCCTCGTTTGTCTCCTGCTAGTAGACATGCTATCACCACGTATCGTTGATCATACTCAGATGCCATAGTCTCCCAGCCAATCTCCCTCTCGACGATATCCAACTCATCTGCATCACACTCAAACAATCTACACAGTGCGTCTCTCCCTGTCACTAGGTCATACTCTATCATCTCTCCATGAATCGAAATGCGGAGGATACGCCATACATCACCCAGTGTCACCGTCGCCTCTCTAGTCGCCAGATGGAAGGAGAAAGTCTCTGAATGCCATCGCTCTGCCAATGCGGTAAGCAGTCCTGTGTTTGCCCTAATCTCGGGCATGAATGTGACATAGTATATCCCAAGTCCTGCTAAGGTATCTCTCTCTGTGCTCCTGAGTCTATGTCGTAGCATAAAGCAATCTGGTCGGTTTTCCCGTGTGATCAACGGATACTGTCGACTCTGCATCACAATTGGGGCAAATTTTGTTAGTATTAGGGTTTTCTCCTACGGGTTGCATTTCCTCATTTTCATGTCTAATCAGGGTGTTTTTCATCTAATTTGACCTATCCTACCCTTGTCCCCTTTTTCTGGATCATTGGCATATCATTTTGACCAAAATTAGGGTTTGCATTGCACAATTGCGCCTGTGTAAGGTAACCTGCGCCTGTGTCAGGTAACCTACGCTTGTGTCTCCCTACACAAGTGCAAAAGACCCTACACAAGCGTAGGATTCGCCCTACACAAGCGCAGGAGTCCTTTTTTGCATCCCCTGTGGGCCCCGCAATGTCCCGCAAGCACTCAAAATTCATGAAATTGAAAACATGGGTATTTGCGATCCATACCACTGCTCCTGCGTCATCCGGTTGTCTGAATGTGTGTACATGTTCCCCGAGGTGATCCGCCATTGGAATGTTCGCCATCTCTCTGCAAGTGTTCTTGTCCAGAGCAACAAATTCTCCTCCTTGGCTAGTGCAAATGAGCACTTTTTCACTCTCTTGGCCTCATTTATAGATCTTTGTCAGTGCATAGATGGACGTGCACTCTCTTCATCTTATGTTGGTCGTGGTATTTTGCATCTTCAATTGTTTGTCCTTCATGCATCCGGTATCCGATTGTCAGTCCATTCGATCCTATCCTTTTTATCGATCAATTGGCCTATTTTCTGCATGTTTCTGGCCAATTCCTCGAGGGGGCATGCATATGTCATTATTATTGTCTGGGTCATTTTCATTATTGTTCTTTGAAACAACGCTTAAAATCGCATTGTCTCAAAGAGGGGCAAAATGTAGACACCTAAAAATGGTCAACGCTTGCGGAGTCATACTTTAACATTTGCGCATTGCCTCATTTTAGGTTTTTGCGTCGCATTAACATTTCTCCTATGATTCGTACTTGGTTTTTATCATTTCTGAACATCGATTCATTCTTCTACATTCTTCATTTATCTCGCTCTCAAATTTGGTCTTGTCGACAACACTATCCAGTCATGATTTTAATCGATCTTATCCTATTGCATCAATGTGCGTGCTTATTTGTCATCATTTTGGACATCGTCACTCCTAATTAGGGTTTTGTCCTCCTGTCAATCTTGCAATCGATTTGTCATCGATCATTGTCCTCTTATCAATCTTGTCGTTTAACGATCGATTTGTCATTGGTCGTTGTCATGTTCGATCTTGTCATTTTGTGATCGATTCGTCAATGATCGTGTTCATTTTCAATCCTGTCATTTTGCAATCTATTTATCATCAACTCTTGTCATCTTG
The DNA here is from genome assembly GCF_030272615.1 of Cryptomeria japonica. Classification (NCBI taxonomy): domain Eukaryota; kingdom Viridiplantae; phylum Streptophyta; class Pinopsida; order Cupressales; family Cupressaceae; genus Cryptomeria; species Cryptomeria japonica. The sequence continues at coordinate 554,607,699 of NC_081414.1, read as the reverse complement.
TTCGATCTTGTCATTTTGCGATCGATTTGTCATCGATCGTTGTCTGTCTCAAATATGTCAATTTGGATCAATTTGTCATTGTTCCTCATCAATTGGCACATTTTCTTAATCAAATCATTTATCACATTGGTCATTTATCGATCCAAAATCAAATCATGATCGAGTCAATTATCTTTCATCAAGACCTAATTTGTCTTCTAGGGTTTCGTGATTTAATCATTTAACCTAGTTTGTCATTTCTTCCTTTAGGATTAATAAATTATTTATTTGTCCTAAGTCTTCTCATTGCAATTAAATGTTCATTTAATTGGCTAATTATTCCTCTTTGTGAATTAATTAATAAATGATAAATTATTAATTAATTTACCTAATTTCTAATTTTCTATCAATTTCTTAATTCCTAAATTCTTAATTCTCTAATTTTTCTATTTTCTAATTCCTAATTTCAATTTCCTCCTATTTCTCTCCTAAATTCATGGAAATGACATGTCAATTTGTCATAAATTTGTCATAACTGACAATCAATCAATTTTGACATAGAAGTTGTCATAATTTGTCATAAATTATCAATCAACAAATTTTGCATAGAAAGTGCATAATTTGTCATAATTTGTCATAATTGACATAATTGATTTGCAATTTCCATTTGAATTGAATCATGCTAATCTTGTCATCTCTCCAATTCTTTTATAAATTGGATGATCTTCATCAATCAAGGCTAATAATTGGTAATCAGACTATCGAATTTACACTTCTAGTACTCTTGATCAAAAATCTTGTCTACTTGCTTTCAATTGTGTGTGTGCACTTGTAGATGAGATCCACAACCAAACCATTTGAAGAGGAAAGAAGAACAATGGAGCTGCATGAAGGAGCATTCAAATCACATCTTTGGTTTGCATAATCTTTGCTTTTGAATGTTTTTATTTCATGTCTCTATTGAGTGTTGTTTAGGATAGATCATTGCAAAGAATGCATTTGTGATTGAGCTATTATTCATATTACTTGTTTGTGATGATTTCCTATTTCCTAACGTACAATAACTATCTTGGATGCTGCTAGAACAATGATGATGGAAGCTAGTCTACCTCATATCTACTGGAGAGAAGCAGTGAGCACAACGATTTATACATTCAATGGAGTACATATCAAAGGAGAAACTGGTAAGCCACCTTTTGAATTATGGTTTGGCAATACACCTACAATTAAGTATTTTAGAATCTTTGGTAGTAAATGTTATATCAAGAGAGATAAAATCATTGGCAAATTTGATCCTAGATGTGATGAAGGAATTTTTCTTGGTTATTCTAATGAAAGCAAGGCATATAGATGTTATAAAAAGAGATTTAAGCTAATTGTGGAGAGTGCTAATGTCAAGGTGGATGAGCTGAATAAAAGTCAAATCAGATTTTATGAGCAAGAACCGACAATGGAAATGATTATATCTAAACTGGTAGCACCTTTACCGAAACAAAATGTTGAACTAGTTACTCAAGCAGTATCTGAAAATTCAATAGTAACTGAAGAACTGGGAAGAGGGACAGAGAGTCAGAAGACTCATAGGTATGTCAGATTGAATCATTCAAAAGATCAAATCACTAGGGCTAAGAACAATGGAGTGATGACAAGAAGAAGATTGGCAACTAACAAGGTATGTTTAATTTCTCAAGTTGAATCGGTATCAGTAATTGAAGCATGTAAAGATGAATGTTGGTTGAAAGCTATGGAAGAAGAATTAGATCATATTGAGAAGAATAATACGTGGACTTTCGTTCCCCGACCTAAAAATAAGAATGTTATTGGAACTTAATGGGTTTTTAGGAATAAATTGAATGAAGATATTCAAGTTTTAAGGAACAAGGCTAGATTGGTTGTAAAGGATATTCTTAGAAGGAAAAAATTGATTATGGAGAAACTTTTGCACCTGTAGCTAGGATTTAAGTTGTAAGATTATTTCTTACCTATGTTGCCCCATAAAAACTACAAGGTTTATCAAATGCATGTTAAGTGTGCATTTTTGAATGGGGATCTTGATGAGGAAGTTTATATTGAGCAACCTGATGGTTTTTCACTATCATGTGATAAAAATATGGTTTGCAGGTTAAGAAAAGCTTTATATGGATTGAAACAGGTACCTAGAGCCTAGTATGCAAGGTTGGATAAATATCTTTTGAAACTTGGTTTTACTAAGGGTAAAGTTGATAGTAATTTATATTATAAGGTCATTGATGATGATATATTGATTTTTGAAGTATTTGTTGATGACATTATTTTTGAAGGTGAAGATAAGTTGTGCATGGAATTTTCTAAGAATATAGAGATAAAGATGAATATTGGTTGAAAGCTATGGAAGAAGAATTAGATCATATTGAGAAAAATAACACATGAACTTTAGTTCCCTGACCTAAAAATAAGAATGTTATTGGAAATAAATGGGTTTTTAGGAATAAATTAAATGAGGATGGTTAAGTTGTAAGGAATAAGGCTAGATTGGTTTGTAAAGGATATTCTCAGAAGGAAGGAATTGATTATGGAGAGACTTTTGCACTTCTAGCTAAGATAGAAGTTGTAAGATTATTTCTTGCCTATGCTGCCCACAAAAACTACAACGTTTATCAGATGGTTGTTAAGTGTGCATTTTTGAATAGGGATCTTGATGAGGAAGTTTATATTGAGCAACCTAATGGTTTTTCACTATCAAGTGATATAAACATGGTTTGCGGGTTAAGAAAAGCTTTATATGGATTGAAAAAAAACACCTAGAGCTTGGTATGAAAGCTTGGATAAATTTTTTTTGAAGCTTGCTGACAATAATTTATATCATAAGATCACTGATGATGATATACCGATTATTGAAGTATTTGTTGATGACATCATTTTTTGAGGTGAAGATAAGTTGTGTAAGGAATTTGCTAACAATATGGAGAAAGAATTTGAAATGTCTATGATTGGGGAAATAAAAAATTTCTTAGGTTTGCAAATTACTCAAACTGATAAAGGTATTTTCATCTATCAAACTAAGTATGCTAGGGAATTGTTGAAGAAATTTGGTATGGGAGATTCTAAACTAGTAAGTAATCCTATGGTTACATGTCAGAAATTGACAAGAAAACATGTTTTTGCACAGGTAAATCCTACAAGATACAAATCTATGATTGGAGGTCTGCTTTATTTGACTCAGACTATGCTTGACATAATGAATGTTGTTTGTATTGTATCAAGATTTCAGAGTGATCCTAGAGGAAATCATGTGAGTGCGGTGAAGAGGATTTTTAGGTATTTGCAAGGAACAACTAAATATAGTTTATGGTACCCTAAAAATGATGACTTTACATTATGTGTATATACAAATGTTGATTGGGTTGGAGATGTTGATGACCAGAAAAGTACTTCCAGTGGAGCTTTCTTTCTTGGAAAGAAGTTGGTTTCATGGATCAACAAGAAACAATCATGTACCTCTTTATCTACTACTGAAGTTGAGTATGTTGATGTTGCTACTAACTGTACACAAGTTCTATGGATGAAGAAAATGTTAACGGATATAAAGGTGGATTACACTAGACCGATAGTTATTCACTATGATAACTCTGCTACTATTGATATATCAGAGAATCCGCTATTTAATTCTAAAAAAAAATCACATATCTATCAAGTACAACTTTTTGAAGGAAAAGGTGGAAGCAAATGAAGTTAGACTGGTTTGTGTGAACACTAAAGAGCATATTACAGATATCTTCACCAAACCTTTGCCTAAGGAATCATTTGAGTACTTCAAAGACAGATTGGAAGTTTCTGCCCCTTTGGTAGAGACTTGATTCATGCAGTTTGGATCAGTCCGGTATGCATTATCAGAGATATTTTTCATTTCGGCACTGCTGTGGGGATGCTACTGCTCAGGGGTGGTAGTCAACTTTGTGATTCAATGCTTTATGTTTTTTCTTTGATATTTTTGTCAAATTTTTGGCATTGATGTCAAAGGGGGATAGATATTGATGTGAAAAATAAAAACTTAAGGAGTTGTATACATTAGGGGGAGAGATATATGTATAATTCAAAGCGTTATAGAGATATCATTCACAGGGGGAGTTTGGTCTTTGTTTCAGAACTTCATTACTACATTTGTTTGTGGGATATTGTTGATTGTCTTCCATTGGGGGAGACTTGTTTGACATTTCTTGGTACTTAGATGTTTTTCACGTCTAGTGTTGCCATCAATTCCAAAGGGGGATATTGTTGGCCATTTGGAGGAATTTATTATGTGTTGTACCTTTTTTTTTTCATTGATGTCAACACTAGCTATTTGGATGCTTTACCGGCACCCTTATGGTCCCGGTAGGTTGAGTGGTTTCTGGTTGGTTTGGATCCGACATAATCCGATAGGCTCCGATATGGTTTGGTTATGGAATTGGCTTATTCATGATACTCATGTTCATATTCAGTAAATTGGTTTTGGTCTGGTGATCGGATGCTATCCTACATGCTTGGAATCTTGGCTTGTGGTTCCAGTGAGGGTTTCACCTGCAGAGCTTTTGATGAAGATCTTTGATGAATTGCATAAGTAGCATTGGTGAAGTTTCTTGTGGAGATTTGGGATACTGATAGTGATCATGGTCAATACTTGATGGATGGAGATCATTTCTTTAGTGTGTGGACCTATATTGGGTCTCAGTTGATCTAGGTTATGGATTAGCTTAATGTACCATGTGGATTGGACCTCTTGATGTGTTTCTGGGATGTCTTATGTGTTGGATATTATTTGTTTGGTCTAAAGTCAGCATGTTTTGTAATTATGTATTTGGTTTATTATCTGGTGGCCAACCTGATTGTTTATGGTTGAGGGTTTGTATATATAGATGTAAGATCTCATTGTAGATCATCATGGTTATAGTTAGAGGTCACGGTCAAGGATTGTAATGTGAAAATAATGTAATATCATTCAGGCAAAGGATTTGGTTGATCATTGGAGATCGAATTGTTGGCTTATGATGAAGCGATGATAATATATGTTGTCATTGATGTCAATAAGTGCTCAAGCAGGTGAACCGGTATGCACTGGTATGAAGATCGAAAGTGCTTATGGTCAACCGAATGAGTGGAATGGTGTCGGGGTTCACTAAGTGTGACTACCGGTTGGTAGTCTCAGTTCGGCTCTAGGGTTTCTGGTTTGGCTTGTGCGGTGCAACCGATGATTCTTTGTGATGAGTTAGTTAAGAAAAAGGATAAGGATCAAGATGCCACATCAGTTGTGTACATGTGAAGGATTTCTTTGAGGATCTTGTGCATGGAGATCAAATGCATTGAATGTCTACCTCGGGAATGTGCATTTTTCTTAGTGGTATGTGAAAAGCATGTGATGGGTTACTGTTTTCCAGATGCGGTGAAGATTGGACGATGCAAAATGACTTGAGATCTATTTTAGATTGTTTCATTCTATGTAATGTATTTGACGGTCAGGATTGGACCGCTTGTAATTGTAAACCTAAAATGTTTAGGGTTTATGCTACTGACCTAATTGTTGTCTATAAGGTCGATGATTTTTCTTATTGTAGTTGTTGGCAAAAGTTGTGTTTGTGTCTGCATGTTGGAGAATTGATACTTGCCCAACCAGAGTGAGGAATCTGCAGAGTGTGATTGCAGAAGAGAGGAACTGAAAAGGATCTGCCTTAGCAAGGAGTGTTGTTATCAGATTGTTGTTTTACCTATTGTCTTCTAACCATTTCAATAGAAGGAAAATCCTTGACTGGGTAGCTTTAACAAGCTTTGTTGTAAATCCTCTAACCAGGTAGCTCAAGTTCATTGAGTTATTTAAATCCTCTAGCGAGGTAACTCTTAGTAGGGTTTCAACCTTTAACAGGTTATATAGCCATCCCTTAACTGGGTGATCCCTAACAAGATCAATTCCTAGCATGACCTTATTATAAAGTCTTTAGTCGGACTAGGCTCCTAACAGAGCGGACTTCAAAAGAGTTCACAAACAAGCTTGTGGGTATTCATCCCCACCGTGGTTTTTCCCATTTGGGTTTCCATGTGAAAAATGTATGTTATGGGTTGTGATTTTTTCATGTGATGATTGTGTGATTCTGATTAAGTTAGATATGCATGCAGTGTTAAATGGTTGTGGTATTATTGATACAACTCATGCATGATTATATTGGTGAAGTAGTCATCAAGATTTAAGATCTAATGAATGTTGTCTGAAGTATTTCTATTTAACTGGTATTGCTATGGTTAAGTACAGTGGTGAAGACAACTGATTATCTATGTTTTGATTTGTCAAAGTATCGAAGAAAGTTTTTATGTGTTTAGATTCACACCCCCCCCTCTCAATACTGATTAGGACCTTAGTAGTTCATCATTATTGATCAATTGGTATCAGAGTACATCCAGGTCCTCGGTGATAAAAACTTAACTGCTTGAGGTAATTATGTATTTGGTTTATTATCTGGTGGCTGACTTGATTGTTTATGGTCGAGGGTTTGTATATATATGATGTAAGATCTCATTGTAGATCATCATAGGTATAAGGTCAGGGAATGGATATGGATATGTGATGCAGAGCCCTCCTTGTATCTTGCCAAACACTCCAAGATGTATGACACTGACCCCTCAAAACAACAATAGGATCCTATCAAGGCAAGCCTCTACAACATTACTTCAACACCTCTCAATCTCCAAGACTCATACTTACTCAAATTGGGTAATTTGCTCCAACATACACTTTGAAACCTCCAAGGTTTATTGACCATTACCACACCTATTTTGGGTCAAAAATGACTCACCTAGACCAGATCAAACATTGGTTGTAAGGATTCAACACCATTCCCTATAGCACCTTCACAATTAGGCCTATTTGCTAGTAGCCCTTTGAAACGGGTAAAGGGACCTTAAGTCCAAAATTTCCCAAACACCCTGACAAACAAGTCATAGATTCAAATACCCTTTTGGACCTTACACAATTCCCCAAAAGGAAGGGTCAAGGTCTAAAAAACAAAGGTCTAAAACCGATGAAGGTCAACTGTCCTAAAGAGCTAATTAGGTCTCCATTTGTGAAGCAACTATGCCCAAATGAGAAAACCATACAATATAAACCCCATGATCATGTGGAGGACCATAAACCATCATGGATTCTAGGGTTACATGCCTGGAATCATCGTCATTTGCATTCTAGGGTAACTTTGTTGTTTAAGGACTAGGTAGCCACATAGAGATGTCTACCTAGGGTCGGTCCAAACACACACCTCCCTTGCTCCTCCTGAAAAATGATTTTATAATCTTAGAATACACTAGCCATAATTGCATTTCACCCAATCCCTTGAGTCTTAGATTGATAAATTGCAAGTTATGGCCATGGAGAAGCAAAACCTTAGGTAAACCCTGGTTTTCTGGGCACCTACAACAAAATTGGAATAACAGGAGAAAAACACACAATCTGAACCTCAAACCAAAGCTAAATAAAATTTGACTCACTATTCTAACAAATTCACATCATTGGGAATTTATTCCAATCTGTACAATGCCATACCCTATACCAAAACTCTAGAATTGAAGGAAAAACTCAGAATTTCATTAGTTTGCAGTCATCAAAACTTTCCTCTGTATATTCTCTCCTTGGGAATTGGATCCACAAGGTGTATATACCACTCCACAACTACTCCGAACCAAAAAAAAGAGGTTAGACCCATTGGAGGAGTTCAAACAAACAAAAATGCAAAAAGTGCATAAAAGTTGCTTATGACAACTTTTGACAACTTTTGTCATTTCTCACCTCCTAATGCCTTGGGTTAAGACTAACCCCTCCTAAAACACCCTAGAAGCACTAAAAATACTAGGATAACTATGTCCTACACATAATTTATCTCCTTTTGTCCAAAAGCCCTAATTGGCTTATCAAGATGCCAAAATAGGAGTTTGGCTCACAAGATGGAGTCTTTTATTACAAACACAAAATGCATGATTGAAACACATGTAAAACATCCTAAAGAAATTTTTGATGCATTACCCTTCCTCCTCTGAGCCTTATTTATCAACTTTAAGGGGTGCTCTTGCACCATACTCCCCGGAAGAAGAAATCTCAAGTGCACTTGAGATGAGAGCCTACAAGTCTGCACCATGGTCTTTGATCTGTTGTTCTGTCATCCAGACTACTTCAAAATCAGGTTTTCCCTTCCAAGCCACCAAATACTCCATATAAACTTTGTTCCTTATTCTCTTTACAACCTTGGTGTCTAAGACCTTATGCAACTTTGGTCGTTCATGTTTGGGAATGTCATCATCTGTAATAATCTGAATTGTGTCTTCTCCTGCAGCAACACTACATTTATAAAGAGTTAAGTCACATACATTAAAGATAGGTGAAAAACCAAGATTAGGTGGGAGTTGAAGTTCATAATCATTTTGGCCACATTTTTTCAATATTTGACAAGGTCCAATCTTTCTTTGCATAAGCATTGTATATCTACCTTTTGGAAGTCTTTCCTTCTTCAAGTGAACCCACACCAAGTCTCCCACATCAAACTGGACATCCCTCTTCTTCTTGTCAACATGAGCTTTATATCTTTCTATATATTGTTGAAGGTGAGTTTTAACTTGGTCATGGATCTCCTTTATGGTGGTAGCAAAGGTTTCCCCATCAGCACTAATGAATTCTCCTTGAGATAGTTCTCTCAACTCCAACACACCCCTTGGGTGGATGTCATATACAACCTGGAAGGGTGACTTACTGGTACTTATATTCACTATATCATTATAGGAGAATTCTTCCTGAGACAATATGATATCACATCTCTCTCCATGTTGTCTAGTCAAACACCTTAGCAGATTTCCCAATGACCTTTTTACAACTTCAGTTTGGCCATCCGTTTGGGGATGGTAGGCTGAGGAGAAGGTTAGATTTGTGCCAAGATTCTTCCAAAGGGTCCTCTAGAAGTGTCCAATAAATTTCACATCCCTATCAAAGACTATGGTCAAAGGAAAACCATGTATCCGGACAATCTCCTTGAAGAACAATTCTGCAAAAGCATCACAAGTGGTTTTATATGGCAAGAAATGTGCCATTTTACTAAACCTATCCACCACTACAAAAACACTTTCATATCCTTTCCTTGTCCTAGGCAATCCTAAAACAAAATCCATACTTATGCTTTCCCATGGTCTTGAAGGAATGGGTAAAGGTTGGTATAGGCCTGCATTTGTGGACTTCCCTTTTGCCTTTTGACATATCACACATGTCTCCACAAATCTCTTGACATCTATCTGTAGTTTAGGACAAAAGTAGTGCCTCTTCACTAAATCTAGTGTCTTGTCAAGGCCAAAGTGGCCTGCCATTGCTCCACAATGTTTGTCCCTGATTATATTTAGTCTCATAGAGCATTTGGGTATGCATAACTATGCACCCTTAAACAACAATCCATTTTGAATCAAAAATTCAGAGTAGTCAACATGAAACTGCTCATGAAATGAAGCACATACCTTATAGATATCTCCAAAGTCTTCATCATCCTCATACATGTCTTTTAAGGAGTATATTTCCACACTCTCCAACTGGATTTGATTTGTAGTTAGGACTCTTCTGCTCAAAGCATCTGCCACCTTATTCTTGACCCCTTTCTTATGCTTAAGAGTGAAAGTGAAGGCTTGTAGAGTCTCCACCCACTTCATATGCCTGTGATTCAACTTTTCTTGGCTATTTATAAAACTAGGGGCTTGATTGTCTGTGAAGACTATGAACTCTTTTGATAGCAAGTGGTGTCTCCACTTTTTCAAGGATTGTACTAAAGCATACATCTCTAGGTCATAGGATGAATACCTCCTCTTTGCCTCATTTAACTTCTCACTAAAGAAGGGAATAGGCCTTCCTTCCTGACTGAGCACTACCCCAATAGCCATGTGACTGGCATCACACTCCACTTGGAAGATCTTGTTGAAATCATGTAGGGCAAGGACCAGCTGCTCTACAACTTTTCTCTTCAATGTTTCAAAGGAGTTATCTACCTCTTCTATCCAACTGAACTTGCACTTTTGTCCTCCCTTTATGGTATCAAGCATAGGAGAACAAATATGGCTAAAGCCTCTTATAAACTTTCTATATAATGTGGCTAATCCACAGAAGCTTCTAACATCATTCATTGTTCTAGGTGTAGGCCAAGACAATATGGCACTCACCTTTTCTTGATCCATTTTTAACTCACCATAGGAGATTACAAATCCTAAGTAGATGATCTCTTCCTACATAAAAAAACACTTTTCCAAATTGATCATTAATTGCTCTTCATGCAATCTCCTTAGGACCTGGTCTAAATGTTTTAGGTGCTCTGCTTTGGTTTGATTGAAAATCAGAATGTCATCTAGGTAGACTATGAATAACTTTCCTATGAAAACCCTCAAAACCTCATTCATTAACCTTCATAAAGGTACTTGGTGCATTAGATAAGCCAAAGGGCATGACTTTCCACTCATACAACCCCTCATTTGTTTTAAATGTAGTCTTCCACTCATCTCCCGGCCTAATCCTAATCTGATGATAGCCACTTTTCAAGTCAATTTTTGTAAAGTATCTAGCACCCCCCAAGCAATCTAACAAATCCTCAATCCTAGGCATTGGAAATCTATACCTGATAGTAATTTTGTTGATATCTCTTGAGTCAGTGCAAAGCCTCCAAGTGCCTTCCTTTTTGGGTGCCAAGACTGCAGGGACTGCACATGGGCTCAAACTTTTTCCAATCAACCCAGACTCCAATAATTCTTCAATCTATTTTGTCATCTCAACATTCTGATCAGGTGTGAGCTTGTATGCTTATTTATTAGGCAAGGTGGATCCAAGTATAAGATCTATGCAGTGGTTTATATCCCTCATGGGAGGTAGTGACCTTGGCATGCCATCAGAGATGACACCCTTGTATTTTTTTAGTAGCTGCTGCATTGTAGGGTCAACCAACCTCAATCTGTCTTCTTTCTTATCTTTAGAATTCTCCACCTTTGTCACTATTGGACTATGAATAAGGGCATAACAAACAATGCCTTCATCTGCCATGTTCTCCATGAATTGCTTTCCTCCTAACATCAACACCTTGGCCTCCTTTGGTTTGGTTTCCTCTTCACTCTCCGTCAAAGGTAACAACTCAATCACTTTACCATCTTTGGTGATGGAATATGTATTCCTAGCACCATCATGTTGTGCCTTGAAATCAAATTTCCATGGTCTCCCAAATAGAAGATGGCAAGCATCCATCTTTTCAATGTCAAACAATAATCTATCCTTATAGGTTCCAATCTGGAATTCTACCCAATCCTGCTCTTCCACAACAACTTGTTGACCTTGGGTGAGCCATGAGACCTTGTAGGGGCAAGGGTGAGGTAGTCTCCTCAACTTTAGCTTCTCCACCATTTCTAGAGACACAAAGTTTTTAGTTGAACCGAAGTCTATTAGAACCTTGCATACCTTTCCACCCGCTTTGCAAGTGGTCTTGAATAGAGACTTTCTCCTTGGGGGCTCTTTGTTAGCCATCTTCATGGTAGTTACTGCTCTTTTGATCATCAAAGCTTCACCTCTTTCGGGGTAGCCATAACTATCAGGGGTATTGACACTTTGGTATGTATTTGCACTTGCCACACTTTGGCAATCAACTTCTAGAACCAAGTTACTTCTCCTTTCCCCCATGGAACTACTAGGCTTGTTACGACATCTATTGGCAATGTGCCCTTCTTGATTGTAGTTATAACATTTGATTGGACCTCTACCTTGAGATCTTCCCCTAAATGGTGGTCTCCCTCCTCTGAAGTTACCTCTCTGATTGTATCCTCCATTGTTATTGGAACTACTCTCTCCTTTAGTGCCTTCTTGATTGGTTTCACCTTGGTTTCCAAAACCATTTCCTTTACCTTTGAAAAAACTTCTTCCCCCTTTCTATTGTCTTCCTCTTCCTCTATTGTTATGCTCTTGTCTCCTCTTGATCTTCTCTTCCACCTTGATGGCAAGTTGATGGCATCTACCAATGGTATCTGGGCTAAGGAGGTTTAGTTCTTCTTGAATGTTATACCTTAATCCATTTAGGTACCGAGCAAATCTTTCACTCTCTTCCTCCTTTGTATTAGACTTCATACATAGCCTTTGGAACTCCTCAGTGTAAGAGTTCATATCCATCTCCTTCTTCTTGAGATTTTGTCTCCTCTTATAAAGTTGAATTTCATAGTCTTTGGGTACATAGGCCTCCTTTACTAAGGCAACCATCCTCTTCCAAGAAACAATCTTGGGTTTGTTGTCCTTCTCTCTTTCCTCTTGGACAAAGTTCCACCAAGTTAGATCGGATCCCTTCAACTTGGACTTAGCAATCTTTACCTTCTGGTGTCTTGGAATGTCTTCACATTCAAAGAAACTAGACAGGGAATCTATCCAATCTACCACTACATCTGGTTCCATCTTCCCAGTGAAAGTTGGCAAATCAATCTTCTGCTCCATGGTTATCCTCTCCATGGATTTGAGGGCATTAAGGAAGTGCCTCTAGTCAGGAGGAATCACCTCTTTCTCTGGCATAGGGATCTCATCTTCATCCCCTTCTTCACCACTACCAGTGCCTCCATCTTCCCTCCCATCTACTCTGCCTCTCAACCTCTCTAACTCCCTCTGCATTGCCTTGCAAGTAGTGGCCTGCTCTCTCAAAATCTTTGCCAATTCCATGTTGGTGATTGGTCCTCTAGGGACTTCTTCTTCTTGTCCCTCTGCCATTTCTCAAATCTCTATCTCCTTACCAAATGTGTTACTAGCTCTGATACCACTTGATGCAAAGCCCTCCTTGTATCCTGCCAAACACTCCAAGATGTATGACACTGACCCCTCAAAACAACAATAGGATCCTATCAAGGCAAGCCTCTACAACATTACTTCAACACCTCTCAATCTCCAAGACTCATACTTACTCAAATTGGGTAATTTTCTCCAACATACACTTTGAAACCTCCAAGGATTACTAGCCATTACCACACCTATTTTGGGTCAAATATGACTCACCTAGACCAGAACAAACACTGGTTGTAAGGATTCAACACCATTCCCTATAGCACCTTCACAATTAGGCCTATTTGCTAGTAGCCCTTTGAAACAGGTAAAGGGACCTTAAGTCCAAACTTTCCCAAACACCCTAACAAACAAGTCATGGATTCAAATACCCTTTTGGGCCTTACACAATTCCCTAAAAGGAAGGGTCAAGGTCTAACAAACAAAGGTCTGAAACTGATGAAGGTCAAGTGTCCTAAAGGGCTAATTAGGTCTCCATTTGTGAATCAACTATGTCGAAATGAGAAAACCATACAATCTCAACCCCATGATCATGTGGGGAACCATAAACCATCATAGATTATATTGTTACATGCCTGGAATCATCGCTATTTGCATTCTAGGGTAACTTTGTTGTTTAAGGACTAGGTAGCCACATAGAGATGTCTACCTAAGGTTAGTTCAAACACACACCTCCCTTGCTCCTCCTACAAAATTATTTTGGAATCTTAGAATAAAATATCCATACTTTCATTTCACCCAATCCCATGAGTCTCAGATTCATAAATTGCAAGTTATGGCCATGGAGAAGCAAAACCCTAGGTAAACCTTGGTTTTCCAGGCATCTATAGCAAAATTGGAATAACAGGAGAAAAGCACAATCTAAACCTCAAACCAAATCCAAATTAAAGGTGACTCGCTATTCTAACAAAGTCACATCATTGGGAATTGATCCCAATACGTACAATGCCGTACCCCATCCCAAAACTCCACAATTGCAGGAAAAACTCAGAATTTCATTAGTTTGTAGTCATCAAAACTTTCCTCCATATAGTCTCTCCTTAGTAATTGGATCCACAAGGTGTATATACCACTCCACAACTACTCTCAATTGAAAATAGGAGGTTAGAGATATTGGAGGATTTCAAACAAACAAAAATGGAAAAAGTGCATAAAAGTTGCTTATGACAACTTTTGACAAAGTTGTCAAAATGTCATTTATCGCCTCCTATTGCCTTGGGTTAAGACTAACCCCTCCTAAAACACTCTAGAAGCACTAAAACTACTAGGATAACTATGTCCTACACACAATTGATCCCCTTTTGTCCAAAAGTCCTAATTGGTTTATCAAGATGCCAAAATAGGAGTTAGGCTCACAGGATGGGGTCTTTTATTACAAACACACAATGCATGATTGAAACACATGTAAAACATCCTAAAGACATGTTTGATGCCTTATCCTTCCTCCTATGATCCTGATTTATCAACTTGAAGGGGTGCTCTTGCACCAATATGTAATGTGTGAATAATGTAAATATCATTCAGGAAGAGGATTTGGTCGATCATTGCAGATCAAATTGGGTTTATGTAAGAGGATTTAGTAATCTGGTATTGAGCTTAACCAGAACTGTACTCAGGCATAGGAGATGCTATCTTTGCATTTCAAACACTTCTTTCATATTGTAGTCTGGATTTCTATGTAGTCTTCCCACCTTGGTTTTTCCCTTTACCAAGTTTTCCACGTATAAATCTTGGTGTCATGTGGATGGTATTTATTCTTTGATTATTGTTTATGCTTAATTGGTTTAACTGCTATTTCAGTATTTGGTTTAAGCATTCTAGTATTAATGTTTTAGGTTCCGGTATTAAAGTTTTAATTGCTAAATATTTTGGTAATTTGTGACAATTGATTCACAACCCCCCCCCCTCTCTGTTGTCTTCCAGTTATTTGAACTGTCTAACAATTGGTAATCCTAGCTACAGGTGCAAAAGTCTCTCCATAATCAATTCCTTCCTTCTGAGAATATCCTTTACAAACCAATCTAGCCTTATTCCTTACAACTTGACCATCCTCATTCAATTTTTTCCTAAAACCCATTTAGTTTTAATAACATTCTTATTTTTAGGTCGGGGAACCAAAGTCCATGTGTTATTTTTCTCAATCTGATCTAATTCTTCTTCCATAGCTTTCAACCAGTAGTCATATTTGCATGCCTCAATTACCGATACCAGTTCAACTTGATAAATTAAACATACCTCATTAGTTGTCAATCCTCTTCTTGTCATTACTCCATTGTTCTTATCCCCAATGATCTAATATTCTGAATGATTCAATCTCACATACCTAGGAGTATTTTGACTCTATGTTTCTCTACTTTGTTCTTCAGTTACTATTGAATTTTGTAATACTGTCGAAGTAACTGGTTCAACATTTTGTTTCGATAAGGGTGCTAGCAGTTTAGATTTAATCATTTCCACCGTCAGTAGAAGGAACTCTAACTTGACCTCTATTCAACTCATCCATTTTGACATTATCTCTTTCCATAATTCTCTGCAATCTCTTGTTATAACATCTATATGCCTTGCTTTCATTAGAATAACCAATAAATATACCTTCATCACATCTATAATCAAAATTTCTAATGGAATCATCTCTTCTGATATAGCATTTACTACCAAAGATTCTGAAATACTTAGAAAGAAATTGAAATGTTTATGATTGGGGAAATTAAATTTTTCTTAGGTTTGCAGATTACTCAGACTAACAAAGGTATTTCAACTGTCAAACTAAGTATGTTAAGGAATTGTTGAAGAAATTTGGTATGGGAGATTCTAAACCAGTAAATACTCTTATGGTTACAAGTGAGAAATTGACAAGGAAAGATGTTTCTGCACCGGTAAATCCTTCAAGATACAAATCTATGATATGAGGTCTATTTTATTTGACTCAGACTAGGCTTGACATAATGAATGTTGTTTGTATTGCATCTAGATATCAGAGTGATCCTAGAGAAAATCATGAGAGTGCGGTGAAAAGGATTTTTAGATACTTCCAAGGTACATTTGAATATGGTTTGTGATACCCTAAGGATGATGAATTTACTTTATGTGCATACACAAATGTTGATTGTGCTAGAGATGTTGATGTGGAGCTTTCTTTCTTGGAAAGAAGTTGGTTTCATGGATCAGCAAGAAACAATCATGTACTTCTTTATCTACTCTGAAGCTGAGTATGTTCTTGCTGCTACTAACTGTACATGGGTTCTATGGATGAAGCAAATGTTGAAGGATATCAAAGTGCGTTGCACTAGACAGGTAGTTATTCACTATGATAACTCTGTTTCTATTGACATATCAAAGAATCTGGTATTTCACTCTAAGACAAAGCACATATCTATCAAGTATAACTTTTTGAAGGAGAAGGTGGAGGAAAATGAAGTTAGACTAGTTTATGTAGAGCAGATTGTAGATATTTTCACTAAACCTTTTCCTAAAGAATCATTTGAGTACCTAAGAGATAGGCTATGGGTTTTTGCCCCTCCAGAAGAGAACTGATTGATTCTTTTCAGCATCATTCTGATATGTATTATCAAAGATATTATTAATTATGGCACTGATGTGGGGATGCTACTGCTCAGGGGGAGTAGTTAGCCTTGTGATTCAATGGTTTATGTTTTTGCTTTGATATTTTTGTCAGATTTTTGGCATTAATGTCAAAGGGGGACAAATATTGATGTGAAAAACTTAAGGAGTTGTATACATTAGGGGGAGAGATATATGTGTAAAACAGAGCTTTATAGAGATATCATTCACAGGGGGGGTTTGGTCTTTGTTTCAGAACTTCATTGCTATATCTTTGAGCGGGAGATTGTTGGTTGTCTTCCATTGGGGGAGACTTGTTTGGCATTTCTTGGTACTTAGATGTTTTTCACATCTAGTGTTTCCATCAATGCCAAAGGGGGAGATTGTTGGCCATTTGGTGGAATTGATTATGTGTTGCATTGATTTTTTGTCATTGATGTCAACACTAGTTGTTTTGGATGCTTTACCGACACTCTTTTGGTCTCGGTAGGTTGTGTGGCTTCAGGTTGGATTGGATATGGTATGCTCCAGTATGATTGGGTAATGAAATTGGCTTATTCATGTTCATATTCAGTCAATTGGTTTTGGCCTGGTGATCAGATGCTATCATGTTTTCTTGGAAGCTTGGTTTGTGCTTCTGGTGAGGGTTTCATCGGCAGAGCTTTATTGAAGATCTTTGATGATATGCATAAGTGGTGTTGGTGTAGCTTCTGGTATGGATTCAGGATGTTGATGGTGATCATGTTCAAGGCTTGGTGGATTGGAGATCATCGTTTTAGTGTGTGGACCTAAATTGGGTCCTGGTTGATGTAGATTATGGACCGGTTTAATATAACATGTGGATTGGACCTCTCAATGTGTTTGTGGGATGTCTTATGGGTTGGATATTATTTGTTTGGTCTTAGGCCAACATGTTTTGTAATTATGTTATTGGTTTATTGTCTAGTGGCCAACCTGATTGGTTATGGTCATGGGTTTGTATATATATGTTGTAAGATCTCATTGTAGATCATCATGGTATGGGATGTAATGTGCGAATTTAATATAATATCATTCAGGCAGAGGATTTGATCAATCATTGGAGATTGAGTTGGGTTTATGTAAGAGGATTTAGTCCTCCAGTAATGAGCTTAACCGGAACTATATTTAGGCATAGGAGATGTTATTTTTTGCAGTTCATTCATTCTTCTAGATTGTAGTATGGATTTCTATGCAGTTAGTGAGACTCCTTTTATGATGAGAAGTGCACTCTAGGATGTTGGCCTTCCTGCAAGTGTAAGCCCCTCAATTCTAATTCATGTACTTACTCCAGAAGTATTATCTGACTGTGGGTAGGCTTTCCACCATGGTTTTTCCCTTTATCGATTTTTCCACGTATCAATCTTGCTATCATGTGGATAGTATTTATTCTTTGATTATTGTTTATGCTTAATTGGTTTATCGGTTATTTCGGTATTAATGTTTTGGGTTCCGATATTAAAGTTTTAAATTGCTTAAGGTTCCAGAAATCAGAGACAACTGATTCACCCCCCCTCTCAGTTGTCTTCCAGTTATTTGAATTGTTTAACATTATCATGAGTATACAATGGCACATTCAAAGCAATAGCTTGTTTCCTAAACTTATGGGTGTAATATTGGACAAACTGACCCTTAGCTTGCCTAAAGGTTTGTCAGTTCATTGTCAATTGTTGCATATGACCTAAAGTGTAGAACTGCTTCTTGAGAGTAGCAACAAATTCCATCCAAGTCATACCAATATTACAATGGCAAGCAATTTATGATCGAGTCCTACTCTCCCACCAGGTGAGAGTTGTTCCTCCCAACCGGAGATTAGCAAACTGGATCCTAGAAGCATCTTCTACTAGGCCTTGAATCCTATAGTACACTTCTACTTGTTGGACCCAATCATCTAACTTTTTAGCATCCAACTCCCCATAGTACTTAGGTAATTCAAATTTTACATCCAATTTAATTACAAGATTAGATGTACTCTTGAAAGGATTAATAGAAGTAGAAGAAGTAGAAAAAGAAGAAGGGGAAGAAGGAGCAGAAGAAGTTGGAGGAGTTTTTGGTGGCGAATCACCACCTCTTGATCGCTTCCCTTTGTCCTCTTGATCTTCATGGTCCTTCGATGAATCTCCTTTTTCATGCTTCATTTGTTCTTGCCTTTATTTGTAGAGTACTTCCACCATAGCCTTCATTTCAAGAAAGTCTTTATGAAAGTCTCTTTCACTGAGCTGGAGGTATTCATGTTCAGTTGCAATTTCTAACATCTTTGGTGGAAAGGTCCTTCATTTACCGATCTTAGGATTATACTCTGCAAGTGTGCCTTCACCGCGTTGGCTCTTAGATTGTGTTATCATCCACCTCTAAAAACACTAGTCAAACAAGCTCTGATACCATTTGATCTAATGTTAGGATCTATGATTATTGCACGTGAGATGTTAACTCTTACAATGATTAAATTTAAATACTTAACTAAACATCACAACAATTAAATAATGAATTATCAAAGAGAGAGAGAAGAGAAGAGAAGGAAACACGAGTTGATAATGGATTTCACCAAATGGCTACGTCTGTGGGTCCCTCTCCAACAGAGTGACTGGTCCTTGAATATTCTCCAAAAAAGGTTACAAGATCTTCAACTTGTTACAAATTCTCCTCATGTCTCCTCGAACGATAATGAATTACAAAAAGTCCTCCAACAAGTACAACAAGCTTGACTTCAAGCTCCCAATGCAAAAAGACGAACAATTCACTATCACAAGCACACTCCTCAAAATTGTTTAATTCTCCAAAAGAATTCTCTTACTTCTCTCACCATTCTCCAATGTTTTCCATCACAACAATCAACCCCCCTTAAATACTATTTTACATGCTAAAATGGAGTTAAAACAATAATATTTTATAATATCCCAATATCTCCCACTTTTATACTATATCTCTTTAAAAAAAAACCAAAATCCTATGATATCCCATCGGCTTAATAATATAGCCAGGAAAATCCTTATTAAAATGGACTTTTATGGATTCTAGTGTTAACAAAACAAATTTGTTTGTGTCAACTCACGGATAAACTGCGTCGTATAGTGGTTTGGGGAAGTTTTAGTTATATGGGTGGTCTTTTACTTTAATTACATATTAATAAAATTAAAAATATCCCACCGCTTTATCCAAAAATTTTGTCTGGCATAGTGGCAATCACTGGTGCTGCGACAAAGGAAGGTCAAAGGTTCAAAATTGCGTGATCATATTTTTGGCAAATGAACTATCCTTAGTGTATAAGTTAAATTCAAACCACCAAGGAAGTTAGATTGTGTATTGGCAACCCATGACGATAGGATATGAGAGGTTCATAGATCAAACCTCACAACAAACATTTTAACTAACCAAATCTTGATTACTTCTACAAGGTGCCACATGGAATTTGGAACTATTTCTTCACTACCTATAGTTGTTTGATGTGCATATGCAACAATACGAGCTGGTTTTTGACTGCTTTCGGAATCTATATGTTATTGATAAAAAAAAATTGAAATGACGTGGGTGATATATGTTAAATTGAGGTTAAAAACTCCTTAGTTGCCTAAATCTTCTCTGAGATATATCCTTCTGGTCCTAGACCTAGTATTGATTATGCTACTCTTTCTCTTCTATTCAGATCTTTGAAGACATTATATTATTGTGCGGCCTGGAGAATTTTGGCTTCTAGTTGATCCATTTTTATCTTGAGGGGGCCTACTAGAGTTGGCCACTACAAACAAAACTAATACAACTGAGTAACCTTTACCTCCCTATTTTTTATTGTACTAATATAAGTCTCTAGGGTAGACTAGATTGTGACACAATGGTTTCTTGATTTATCCTCCTTTGCTTTTTGAAATTCTACTTATACTTCCTATTTAATCTTATCCTCTTATAGAGCTAGATCTTGTAGAAGTTCATCCATTAATAACCTAAATTGTATATGATCCGGCTAATAAGAATCCCCTTTTATATAAGGGTGCTTGCTATGAATCTCCTTAAATACTCCATTGTACAAGTTTTGGATGATGATGTGTAGAGGCTATAGATCTAATATCTATTTGGGGAGGTGGAGGAGCTCTCACTTCTTTATGTTTCTCCTTTTCTTCTTCTTCACATGATTTATAGTAGGTCTTGGTAGTGGCCTCTGTTATCTCTAGTTGCACCTATTGGATTATCTTTAGTTTGTCCAACATTAACTTGGCAACCCTTTGTTTTGTTTGGAGTTTTTTAGTCTATGTATATTTGAACTTTTACAATGAAGGGGTGTCATATCTAGGGCTATTATCAGAATGGCTATCTACTTTAGATTCTCCTCTTCTTGTTATGTTTTTGTCCTTTGACTCTTTAAGGAAGAAGCTATGGGGTCTAATAAATTATGCATGAAATCCTCTAAAGTATACTTGTTTCCCATGTCCTTTTAAAGTATTATATCCCTAATTTGTGTCCAGGGACACTATTCAAACCCTTGGAATTCCATGAGAGAATAATCATTTACAAGGGTTGGATAAATGGCAGTCAATGGTCTTGATTGTCCTTGATTTTACCAAAGATTCTTCCATGCTCTTAATTTTGTCTTGCTCTTTCTTTCTACACACCTTTGTGGGCTTCTTGAAAGGCCTCTTTTTGAACATCTTTTGCTACAATCCTAAATGAGAAGAAGATTTGCTCCCCTTATCTAAATGTAAACTTTCCTTTTGTATTTAAGTAAGAGCAACTCTCCAACTAAAATAACTATTTCTGCAGATGGGGCTAAAGGAGCTTGGGTACCACAATCCATGGGGTTCAAATCTATGTTCATTTGAGCATCAAGAGTATTGGATTTTTTAATGGGGAGGTTACACTCCTCATCAACTATTTTTTCCATCCTCAAAGGTTCTTGACCAATAGGAACCCCTTCAGGGACCTCTTCGAACTAATCAAAACCATAAAGCATATCAAATCTATAAGTATCTCATCTATCTACCTACCCATAAAAGCTCGCTTCTGCCCTCTTCCATTATTTTAAGCCTTGACTAGGATAAAACCCCTCCTTATCTTCCACCAAAAGTGATTTTGTTTTATCCTATTTAGGTAATGGATGAAGCAGCCCATTACTTGAAGTCCTTATTGTATTAGATTTAGGACACATCTACTGCAAATGACTATATTCATGGCAAATCTGATAGTGAAATGGAAGAGTTTCATAATTAATCTATTTGATCCAAGAGGTGAATCTTAGTCATTTTTTTATAAAATCCAGTAAAAGCTTGTTGGAAGCATGAGCTTGTATGGTTGTCATTGATGTTAAACCTGGTTATCTGAATGGATGTTAGTTTGGATATGCTCTTGGTTGTTACAATTGTGTTTTTTGTTGCAGATTGAGTTCAATACTTTTGATTTTGGTTATGGCATTTTTTTTTGGATAGTCATCTTTGTTCTCTGGCAAGAAGTGTGTATGTCAGAATGGTCTGGGAAGCCTTCAATACCCTCTGGATATGTTGCAAATTGTGTTGCATTTTAGTGGACGTGGTTTCATGGCATGTTTAGTATTCTCAATATGTTTCTCAAATTGTTTCTTTGTTCCACAAGAGAGCTTTGTTGATTTATGTTTGGGATATTCAGTTATGTTATGGCTCGATGTGTCCAATTAAGTTATCTTAATTGAATCATATTCTTTTGGTTTGGATATGAGTTGGAATTTGTTTTGAGATGTCGGTATGGATCTCACCATGGCGTGTGGAGATCCGCATGAAGTACTTTGCATCAAAAGATGTTCTATGGCTGATTGAATGCTATTTCTACACGTTACATTTGGTAATGACTTTGGAGAATGTGTTAGCATGTGTGGATCATTGGATTAATCTTGAAAGGATGAATTGTAATATGTGTTAGTTCTCTCTTTATCTTGGAGAATGTTTTTTGTGTAGGTGGCTTATTTTGTGCAATATTCCTTATTATGTTTTGGCCAACCCTCACTTAGGTCCTAAATGATGTACCTCATATCTAAGATGTGTGGATGGATGAGTTGAGTAGTCGATTGTGTGCAAATTGATGAGAAGTATATGTGAATGATATGCAAGCATATTTGAGTTTGTGAATGTGTGAAAGTTAGATTGAGAAGAGCTTTGAAGATGATATATTCAATAAGACAGTATGTTGTGATAATAGAAGTTATCAGAGATGTTTCCCATAATGTTAATCACTTGATCCAATTGTTCAAGGACAATTTCTCATTCAAGATAATCTTTCTTAGTTTCAATTCAATTATTTCCTTTGTTGTTGATTGACAGTGAGTCCTTTGGTAGTAGTTTGTATCTTTCCTTGAAGCAGTGAGCCTCAACTGTGAAATTCCTTATATCTTCCCCTAAGCAAGTGTTCCTTAGCCTTGCAAGTCTTTCAAGTGATGTTGATCCTTGACAATGAACCTAAAACTTGGTAATCATTCTTATTCATATTGTGAGTTATATTCTCACTGTGTTTTTTCCCTGTTTGGGTTTTCCACGTAAATATGGTCTTCATGTGTTGATGATTAATGTATTGTTTACTTTTATTCATAAGTTTTTTGATGAATGTTATTGTTCAAATAACTTGATAAGATCAAGTTTTTGTGTATGTTGATTGAATCCCCCTCTTTTCTTCAGGTAGTGTTCAATAAGGCTTACTTAAATCAATTTTCGTACAAGCATGGACATGAGTGAAATTATCTTTTGTCCATAGTTTGTTGCAACATGCCCACTAGCTTTCCAAACAACATCGCAACCATGTAAAAAAAATCATTTCTCCAAAATTCTAGCGGGAATTGTTGTTCATCAAAACTGATTAACCCAAGTACACCTGCAATTGATCTATGAAGTAGCCAATTTCACTCTATAGAATACATCAGGACTTGGACAATATAACATAGGACCCTAATTGATCCTCCTGCACTTCAGGTTCTGCTAGACCTAGGGGGGACACCCTTTTGATGCACTGAATCAAACTCATTTACCCACATATGACAACATCAATAAAGCAGATAGATCTCACAAGGCTTAACAACTAGGAGGTTACTGTAGATGGGCTAAATCCACACTGACATCTCAACTAAGTTGAAGCATGAGATGGATGAAACATTCCCACAGAACATAAAATAAAGGTAGATATTTTGATTTTGATTTTAAATCTCTGAGAAAACCCCAAACTCTACAAGATCAGTGCCTTATCCAAGGCAAATAGAGTGATACATCAAACTGAAAATGAAAACCTCTATTGCAAATCCAATTTATTAAGAAAGATATCCCTGTATTAATGCTTGACATTAATACATTCTAAACCCAAATAGAGGATTATACATATCCAGACATTATCCTGAATCCAAAATGATTGCTCATAGAATTTAAACTCTTCCTTGAAGAGTACTTGAAAACAACCCTTACATTCCCACTTTGAGAGGACAAACCCAAACTCCCTTGAAGACTGGATTTATTGAAAATAGAGAATGCTTAGAGACAATTCAATAAACTGTATATATGCCTTACATATACATGACCTTCAACAGAAAACATTTACAGCAAGAAGATACTCTATTACTGAAAGAAAAACACTGCCCTGTACAATCTTGAAGAGGACTCAAAATTGGAAGCCATGAAATCTAGAGTAATTCCTCCAAAATTCTAGAACCCTTACAATTGAGAAGAATTGGGAATAAGAAGAAGAGGGAAAAAGATCAGATTTGCATAACACACTGCCAAGTGTCTTCTTTTTCCCTAACTGCAAAAATATCTCCTTCTTTCCCATGGAAACTACTTTCGAAATATAACACATTTGTTGAAACTAACTTCATAACTACATTCCTCATTCCGAAATCTTTCCACTGATATATAGTACTTGATATTTCAGGCAAAAATTAGCCTCTGAGCGAATTAATCCTTTTTATGCCTCCATTTAAATTTTTGAGTTTTCTATATAGTTGAAACTATATATTTAATTTGAATTTTTCATCCATTTTTTGCCCTGACATCCTACCACATGGCAACCTCTGATTCACTGACAGGGTCCATTGCGTGCCACCTCAGATGACACCTCATCAATCTGCCACATGTCTGCCTCGTCACTGCCACTGGCTGCTTGCTTGTCGCCACGTCATCGCCACATGTACGCCACCTGTCTGTCACATCACTGGGACCCACGAGCTGGACCTCCACTTGTGTGCCATGTTATTTTCGTTATTTCACAATGGGTAACAAACATGCATCTTTCCTTCGCGAATCCACGCGCACCGTTGGATCTCGCCGAACATGCTCGATCTTTACCCTTCGTTTTTCGTACATGCTTTTCGCTATTTCATGAAGGGTATTCTTTGAGCATCTTCCCTTTGCGAATCAACATGCATCGTCAATCTTCTCTAAACCTGCACGATCTTTAACCCATCTGTAATCTGCAAAAATTGCCTCGGGATCTGTGCATGCATGGGGTCCACCTGGTCACCACTTGTCAGCCTCCTTGGCCACCTCAGGAAGTGCGCTCGCACATGTGGGGTCCGCCTTGGGGCTAGCCAACACCATCCGTCAAAAGCCTCTTGAGGCTTTGAAATTATAGATGGGTGGAGTTTTACTTATAAATACTAGAAAATTACATCACCTAGCCAATGTGGGTGTAGCATCCTAAAATTGTGACACTTGCAATTTCGACCGCATTTGGGTCTTCACGATGGCGACGCAACATGCAACCTGAATGGAGACCCTGAAACCTGACTATGACACTGAAAACTGCATTTTCTTGCACCCTGGCCTGAACCTCCTTTGCACCCTGTTGTCCCGGGAGGTGGGACCAGAGTGCCCAGCGCCCTGGTCCCCCAGGACCATGGCGCCCAGTGCCCTGGTCCCTGAGTCCTATTTTGGGCCCGGTCTCTTTTGGACTTTGGGTCTTTATGTTTGCAAATTGGAAAATTATCTTTCCTGGTCGGCCTAAGGTCGGGAAAATCAGTCTATCAGCCCTAATTGACAAGTATATAAACTACATTTTCCTCTCTCATATGAGATGATGGAAAAAGAATGGAAACTATACTCAAGCATTCAAGCATTCAAGCATTCTTTCAAGCAATTGATCATTCTAAGTCTCCATTCAAGGCTAAGTGTTGCATTCAAGACAAGGATTCAACCATTGAAGAGGAGATCACATACTACATGCCACATACAACATACAAACATACAACAAACAACAACATCTATACCTTCGCACATAAGGATACAAACATCATTACAAAAAGGTATTAGTACTTGTTTTACATTACATTTACAGCATTTCTCATTTCTTGGTTAATTCCAAAACTGGGGTTTGACCTAAAGGCAAACCCCTAATCCCTAACCCCCCAATCGTCTTCGCTTTTCTGTGTGTAGGTTGTAGGTACGCGGCTGAAATTGAAGATCTGGAATCCTTGTGCAGAGACGAACAGATCCCCCTTCGTTTCACGGATTTTTCGGAGGACCATGTGCACGTCGGGCGCCATCGTGCCGTCAACTTTTGCTCAAATTTGCAGGACAGCACCGTATCGACATTTTACTACTAATTCCAGGTCCGCAGCTTCATCCTATATCCCTATCTCAGTTTATAAGCGAATCTTTGTCACTTTCTATGCATTCCTAGCTTAATTCTTCTATCAACATTCTTTACAAAAGAGGGTAGCCTTGCTTTCTTAACCCTTGAAACACATTTAGCATCCAATCTTGCATTGTGTGGGTTTCAACCCCTCTTTTGAATGTAAAGTCTCTCCCCTAAGTGAAAACCATCAACCCTAGAGACTCTCCCTTCTCTCTCCTCGGAGTTGGAAGAGGGGAGAGCAACTAGGGTTCGATCGCGATTTTCCGCTTTACATTTTGGTGAACCCGACGTGAACATCCTTTCTGATTATTCATAATTAGATCTGAAAATTGGATTCCTTGATTACATTTCCATGTTTGATCTTTTGCAAAATTTTAGAGGTTAATTGCATAAAAACCCTAAATTTTCTTTTTAAGTAATTAAACTTGTGAAATGTTTAATTGTTAATGCTTGTTTCAGATCTGCCCTTCTATTACAAATTATCAATTCATATTTGTACTTTGATTTTGAAAATTAAGTGGTTAAGTGTCAAAACCCTAATTTTTGAAACCCTCTTGATTCAACCTTTGTCCGACAATTTCACTGATCAAAACATTTCCAAATCAGCTGTAACTTTGGATTCCGCAATAAAATCACAATATCTTTCATCCCTGAAAATTTGGAAAAAAGTTGCGAAGACCGTGTGCACTCCGAGCGCCATCGTCCCTGACATTTTTTCTGAAATTTCGGGAGCGAGATCTTACTGTATTTTCCTGCTAAAATCTAGAATTTTGGCTGATTTTATCAATTTTAACACCTTCAAAATTACAGTCAAAGTTGCTCTAGTGATTGCTTGGATTGAGGCTTCTAATCATTCAAAAATTGTTGAAATTGAAATTTGTGTCAAAATTGTGTTTCTTACAGTCCTAAATCTGAAAAGTGTGTTAGCATTCATTCGAAATTTCAGTGATTTATTCAAATTTTTGCAATTTGTGACTTTTGAAATTAAGTGCTTAATTACAACAACTTTGATTTCCGCTTTCAAAATTGAATTTTGCGTGAAATTGAGTCAATTTTCAAATTTCAAAACTTGCATTGCTCTTAACATTCCCTCTAAAATCATAAAATTCAAAATTTCAGTTTCCCTCTCTTTTTCAAAATTCAAATTTTGCATTTTTCGACAATCTTGGTAGGGTTCAATTTTGAGATTGCAACTTTAATTTGGCCTATCTACAGATCGTAAAATCACTCAATTTTTTCAGGTTAGCTGTAAAATCATCATAACTTTCATCCCTGCAAATTTCGAAAAAAGTTGCGAGGACCGTGTGCACCCCGAGCGCCACGGTCCCGGACATTTTTTCCGAAATTTCGGGAGACTGTCATGATTGCATTTAACAGCTTAAATCTAGAAGATTGGCTGGTTTTACTGAAATTTGCTACCTCTAAAATTCAAAATCTTCTCTCTCTCTTTAGTGCATGAGTTTTACAACAATAAGTCCTACTTACACTATTCCTGTTAGACGAAGCCTGAGAATTAAGTCTTTCCAAGGTTTAATTACTGAGGAGATGGAACCTAATTTGAATGGTCTTTTTAACGAGGACATGGGTAATTCCTCTAATCCTCTTAATGATGAAGAAGCTCTCCATGAGGTTTCTGTAGAACAACTTTCAAAATTGGATAACCAATTTGACGATTTTCGACAATGGATGTCTCAAGAATACCTTGATAGTCAAGCTCTTCCTTTAATTGAGGGTCTAAAACGTATGCTTCAAAGTGATAAGAATGGAATTGATATTTTGCGTGGTATTGCACACATTGTGGATTCAAATGTGATGCCTATGAAAAGTTGTGCCGAAACCTTAGGTTATACACAACCTCCTACTCAAGACAATCATTCTATTCCTTTGACGACTCCTATTGCTAGTATACCTACTTTTACATCAAACATAATGACTACTTCAACACAAGACATTCCTCCTATGATCACCAGTCATGGGGGCAATCCCTCTTCTTCAATTAACCCTCTTCCTTCATTCAATCCAACTTCTTCATTCACTCCTTCAATGAGTGTTCCTATTATATCACCACAAATGAACATGACACAAGGGGGCAATTCGTTTTCCATTCCTCCTTGTAGTGTTCCTCTTGTCCAATCATCTCCTATGACTAACTATCATAGTGTCCCACCACCTTACTCTCTACCTTCTTTCAATAACATAACACCTCCATCACAATCTAACATGTCTAATATGAACTCTTCGACTGAAGCGACCATTAACAATCTTGCACAAACTGTCTCTTCTTTACAGCAACAAATTGCCTCTATGAATCAATCTAAGTTTAGTGTGCCCACATTTGACGTTGCGAGCCCACTTTCTCTTGACATTGTTCGAGCTCTCCCCCCTAAACATGTTGAAATTCCACATTTAGAGCTTTATAATGGTAAGGGTGATCCTCTAACACATGTTAAGACCTTTCAAACAATATGTACTGATTTTGCTTATGACCAAAGGTTGCTTGCAAAACTATTTACTAGAACATTAAGAGACAAAGCCCTACAATGGTATTGCTCGTTGCCTTCCTATTCTATTTCTTCTTTCGAACAACTTGCAAATGCTTTCATTCAACAATTTCAAAACAATATAAGTCCTAGAGTTACTTTGATTGATTTAATGCATTGTAAACAAGGTGTTAAAGAAAAAGTGACTGATTTCATTGGTAGATATAAGCATTTGTATGCTCAAATTTCTTTTCCAGTGCATGACAATGATATTCAAAGAATCTTTATTTCTAATTTACAAAAAGATATTCGAGACAAACTCCTGTTTTCTGAGTTTACTTCTTTCCAATAGTTGTGCTCAACTCTTCACAATTATCAACTGACTGTGAGTCAAATGGAACAATCACATCCTATGGCTCCGAGTGATAAGGGTGATAGTAGTCAACAACCATTTGGGAAGTTTAAACTGAATAGAGAGTCCATTAAATTCAATGAAAACATCATCAACAACAATGTGAATGCAGCATCAGGTGTGTCTCCTATTTCTAAGTTTTTCAAGAAAGAAAGAAAGTTTACTCCTTTGAATGAATCATTGCATAGTATTATGAATAAGTTATTGGAAAAAAATGTTCTTACTCTTCCTCCTATAAGGCAAATTGATCCTGCAAAGATTACTTCACCTTATTTTGATAACAAATCTTTTTGTCAATTTCATCGTCAACCTGGGCATGATACTGAAAAATGTTTTGCTTTAAAGGGGAAAATTCAAGATTTGATTGAAAATAATACTATCTCTGTTTCTGGTGTGAATGATAAAGGCAACACATCTGTAGCTCCTCCTAACCAAAATCTTTAGATTTTTACTGATCCATTGCCTTCTCATACCTCTAATGCGATTGATACTACTGATTCCTCTGTCTCACCTGATGATCTTGTGTCCATGACTCCGAATGTGATTAATTTTGTGGAGCAACAGAAAATCCCTAAAGAACCTTCCATCACATTTGATTCCAGTGAAACTATCAGGGCACCTGATGGTCCTTTATATATAGTTGCAAAAGTCAAGAACACACCTTTCCGTGGAGTGCTTATTGATCCTTCTTGCATGGTTAATATCATTACTGAAGAATTTCTTTTTACTTTGCAATTGAATCAAGTGATCTATGACAAAACAGATGTGGTTGTGAAACTATTTGATGCATTTTCTTCTCCTACAATTGGTTCTATTACATTACCTATTGAGGTCCGTAACAAATCCTTTGATGTGAACTTTGCTATTATTCCATCTTCCGAACAATTTCGTGTGAAGCTAGGCTATCCTTGGCTATCTTCCATGAAAGCTATTGCTTCTCCTATTCACAAGTGTTTGAAATTTCCCCATAATGGTGAAGTTGTTACTGTCAATCATAGTCTCTCTAAACCAGCTGAAAGAACTTCTAGCGTTCCTCTTGATTACTTTTGGCCTAAACAATTCCAATCTCTTCCTCCGCGAAGTGATCATCTTTTCAAATCTTATCAAAAGTGGAAAACAGATATGATCCTATCTCTAAGTGAACCTAGAACACCCAAACTTGACATTCCTATCATTCTTGAGAAGGAAGTTCTTCCTTTGAAAGATAAAACTAATGTCTTTCCTCAAGAAGATTCCCAACCCATCCCTATGGATGTGACTATGCCTATATCTAATAAACTTCCCAAAAGTAGACCTATCCCTCCTCGTCATGATGGACTTGGTCTCCTTCCAAAACCAAATATTCCTCCCTTATATGGAGTGGTTCCTCCTCCTTCCTCTTATGGAGAGAAGAGACCTTCCTCTTCTCCTATTGTTCAGCCTAAGAGACCACAACCTAAACACCCAAGTGATAAGGATGAGAACATTCCTCCTCCTCAATCTTCTCAACTTCCTACTAAGACTAGACGAAATCGTTCTGCACGTGAACACCGGCGAAAGCGTTGTCTTAGAGCTCAAACTTTACAATCCCCAAAAACATCTTCAACAAGCATTATTCCATTTTCTCCTCAGCCGACAATTGAGCCAAAATCTACTAAACATAAGATGCATGATGGTCTTGATCCTGTGCGAGTTAAAGATCCTATTTTTATAAATCTTGATGATGATATAGATGAAAATGTTATTCATGATGCAAATGTTACTCCTATTCATTCTGATAGTGAATATGAACTTGTTGATGTTGATAACCATTTATCTAACGTATTTTCTAAAGCACTTATCCTAGCTCCTAGACAAGAACACCGTGGCTTGGGATATGAACATAGCCCTTGTTTAGATCTTGTGATAGCTCCATCTGCTGTGTTGGATGTTCCTCCTCTAGCATGTTCCCTACCTTCCCGAAACATTGATCAGC
Source organism: Cryptomeria japonica (assembly GCF_030272615.1). Classification (NCBI taxonomy): domain Eukaryota; kingdom Viridiplantae; phylum Streptophyta; class Pinopsida; order Cupressales; family Cupressaceae; genus Cryptomeria; species Cryptomeria japonica. The sequence goes on along the minus strand of NC_081414.1, from coordinate 554,576,917 downwards.
AAGATCGGGGGGTAGATGACATGCTAGACTAGTTTCATTAGCATAGCAGATTCTCTCCCCCTCTCTTTTGTTACTTCTTCTATGTGCTATTCTCATTCTTCTATTTGTTGTCCTTAGTGTTGTCTACTTGAGGACGATGCAAAGCATTGAGATCTCTCGATCTCTCTCATGTTGACTCAAAAGACACATGTTTTCCCTTCTTCTAGGTGACCTTCCTTGATTGGGGAATGAAGAACAATTATGCATACATACATATGATATACATGAATTATCATACAGCATACTGACCCCGAGGAAAGAGAATTCACCTCGTGCTTTGTGTTTTGTGTCTATTATCCCTGGGCTTATCTCACACTTGGGGGCTAAATCCTTGTGATAACGTGCTCTTTTCCCTTTTTTCATTTTCTTATATGTATCACTACCTTAAAGCAATCACCCCCGGTGAGGCGTGTGCGATCGCTTTAACGTAGGGGGGCATACATCCCGTTCATATCTTTTCAAGATACTTGAAAATTTCTTGACAAATTTAGCTTTGCCTTGAAAAATTTTGATATCTTTCTTGCATGACTCATAGTGAGGGAACCTTGCTATTGACAGTCATGGTTCTCCCTCGTGATCTTCCCTTTTACTTTGTCAATCGAAGTCGTAAGATCCTTAGTCCATTGGGGGCTTGGTGTATCTTGCCTCCTTGACGTGGTGAAAGTCTTTCAATGTTGTTTCCTTGTACTTTACCGGAAGTATGAGCATACGCCTATACTCCCGCTAAAGTGGGGGCTAAATGTAGCGTCCTAAAATTGCGACACTTGCAATTTCAACCGCATTTGGGTCTTCACGATGGCGACGCAACACGCAACCTGAATGGAGACCCCGAAACCTGACTATGACACTGAAAACTGCATTTTCTTGCACCCTGGCCTGAACCTCCTTTGCACCCTGCTGTCCCGGGAGGTGGGACCAGAGCGCCCAGCGCCCTGGTCCTTCAGGACCAGGGCGCCCAGCGCCCTAGTCCTTGGGTCCTATTTTGGGCCCGGTCTCTTTTGGACTTCGGGTCTTTATGTTTGCAAATTGGAAAATTATCTTTCCTGGTCGGCCTAAGGTCAGGAAAATCAGTCTATCAGCCCTAATTGACAAGTATATAAACTACATTTTCCTCTCTCATATGAGATGATGGAAAAAGCGTGGAAACTATACTCAAGCATTCAAGCATTCAAGCATTCTTTCAAGCAATTGATCATTCTAAGTCTCCATTCAAGGCTAAGTGTTGCATTCAAGACAAGGATTCAACCATTGAAGAGGAGATCACATACTACATGCCACATACAACATACAAACATACAACAAACAACAACATCTATACCTTCGCACATAAGGATACAAACATCCTTACAACAAGGTATTAGTACTTGTTTTACATTACATTTACAGCATTTCTCATTTCTTGGTTAATTCCAAAACTGGGGTTTGACCTAAAGGCAAACCCCTAATCCCTAACCCCCCAATCGAATTCGCTTTTCTGTGTGTAGGTTGCAGGTACGCGGCTGAAATTGAAGATCTGGAATCCTTGTGCAGAGACGAACAGATCCCCCTTCGTTTTGCGGATTTTTCGGAGGACCGTGTGCACGCCGGGCGCCATCATCCCGTCAACTTTTGCTCAAATTTGCAGGACAGCGCCGTATCAACATTTTACTGCTAATTCCAGGTCCGCAGCTTCATCCTATATCCCTATCTCAGTTTATAAGCAAATCTTTGTCACTTTCTATGCATTCCTAGCTTAATTCTTCTATCAACATTCTTTCAAAAGAGGGTAGCCTTGCTTTCTTAACCCTTGAAACACATTTAGCATCCAATCTTGCATTGTGTGGGATTGGATCTTGTGGGTTTCAACCCCTCTTTTGAATGTAAAGTCTCTCCCCTAAGAGAAAACCATCAACCCTAGTGAATCTCCCTTCTCTCTCCTCGGAGTTGGAAGAGGGGAGAGCAACTAGGGTTCGATCGCGATTTTCCGCTTTACAGTGGGATAATGTATTTTGCCTGGCACTGTGCATTTTCTGAGAGTTTTAATGGCCATGCATTGTACTTGTAGAAAAATTTCTAATGCCCCTCCTCAGTCTTCTACACTACCACTCCATTCGATTGACCACGCACAGGAAATTGGCTTCAAATCTACCAATTGCATTACTTGGATGTTTCATTGGTTTTATTTTATTTCACTCACCTCGCGTGAAGCAGGGAGGACATGCAAAGGGCATGAGAGCTAGGCTTTACACTAGGCAATTGCATTTTGTGTTTTAAACCTCCCCACCATACATGCAGAGGCTTCATTGATTTCCACGTGGGGAGAGGAGTATGTTGAAAGATTGCAAAATTTGGGCTTTACACCAGCCAAAGGCATTTGCTGAATTTATTATTGTTTGCATTTCCTTAAGACTTCAACATTGCTCCTTTACCATCCACGCAGAGGGGGATGTTATCACTATTTGAGACATGGGTTTTCTTTTCCCATGATTGGCTAAGTTTTGAAATTTTGAGCCAGGTGCTATTAGTTGCTTCAAAGTCTCTTTTAGGTCTTTAAGGGTTAAGGGTTTTTAGTTTTTAATTGCTCAAATGTCTGATCAAAAACCCTCTAGCTTCTATTCCTATGTTACTTTATTCACTTAAGTAATGGGTCTTGGGGTCATGTGAAGTGTGCCCCCTCATTATTTTGCCTAGGCAGTCATTAAATAATTGTAAAAAATCTACACCTTTGTGCCTTTTCCTTCTAATATTGTTGGGTCTAGTAAGTGTCGTGCAACTTTCAGATGAATCTACGACTTTTGCTATTTCATTAGGCGAAGTTGTTGGTGTGTTAAGCTATGCGAAATAGCAAAAGGAAAAAGCATGTTCGACTGTGTGTATTGGATCTAGTTTAACGAGACTCCACCTCGCTTTGAATCTAACGGCTGGCATTGATTCACAGCTGAAATAAGCAAGTAAATCACCTTTTGTGAAATGGCGAAAAGGTTTGGTGAGACTCGGCAGTGAAGACTTTTTCGCAGCTAAAAGGCGATCAAGTTTAAAAGAAATTGACGGCTTGCGTTGTTTCGCGACTGAGAGATGCTCACGGTTTATTCTCTGTGAAATAGCGAAAGGTTTTTTGGACCAGGCAAAAGAGGTTCATAAGAGGCATAACAGCTGTGCAGGTCCTCGAGATCTAACGGCTAGCACAGTTTCGCAAGAGAAAGATGCTCAAAAGATAGCTTTCGCGAAGCAACGAAATGACATGGCGTTCCAAGCAAGCAGTCCAGCTGGTTGAGATGGCAAGTAAGACAATGACATGTGGTCAAAAATTAAAGTGGTCAGTGAATTGGATTTGAGGACTAACAATTGGGTCCAAGAAGATGAGTCATGCTGCGGGATAAGAAGTGACCTGGCAGATACAGGTGGCAAGGATAAAGTGGATCTTGATATTTTCTTTCATCGAATAAAAAGTTGACATGCCAGTTCAGGAATGACCAAACACCAGGTGGATAAAGCTGAGTCAGAAGACCCACATCTGTCAGATTCAAGTAGGTTGTTAAGCATCAAGTGAGTTTGATATGATCTAATGGTTCGTGTGAATTCACGAAGGTAAGATGCTAGTGTTTTAAAACCTGTGAAATGGCGAAAGAGAAAGAGAGTTTCTTTCCAGCATGACGTGGAATGACAACTGCTACATTTTGTAAAGCTTGATGGTGATGTGTTGATTGACACATGTTTGCAAAAGGTGATTAAGGGCCCACCAAGGTGTAACCAGTGGTTATATGGGAAGTAAGACACATGGCTAACTCTGAACTAAACCCGAAGAGTTTTCCAGGGCTAATGGTCGAATGCCACGTGGCATTTGTTAACCGGTGAATAAGTGTGGTAAGTAATGTCCAGATAAAGGTCTCACTTAAAAGATGTTCATCTCAAGATTGATCCAACGCTTCTCGTTGTTTCATGGCCCGAAGATGGAAGCGAATTAACCCCTACGAAATAGCAAAAAACCGTTAGTCATCAAGATGAGGCACGGTTAATGAAAAAGTTGATGGTCCCGGTAGGAGTCAAAGGCCGGGTGGTTAGAGTTCCATCTAACGCTTGGCGTAGCTTCGTGAAAGGAAAATGCTTAGGGGTTAACGCTTGTGAAATGGTGAAAAGAAGGTAGGGCCCAAACACTAAGGCAAAGAGGTTAAGACAGTGTAAAGACTGATCAAGTCTCATCTGATCGGACAGCTGGCACAATTTCGTTAGGAGAAATTGCTAGGATGTTATGCTCTGCGAAATGGCACAAGAGAGAAAAGAAAATATATAGGCATGCTATGACCCGTTGGAGCAAAATTTTTTAATTCTTCTATGAATTCAATTCTGAAAGGATGGCCGAAGCATGCGGTATCAATGTCATAGTTAAGAGCCCGACTATAGTATATGATCTCGCATCAATTGAATGAAGGCATCATTTTGAAAAGTTGTTGCAGAGAAGCGGTTGTAGAGTAAATTTCTTCAGTTGCACTGTGGATTTCTTCAAGCCAAGAATAGGTTCTCTTGTACTCTTGCTTGGCAATTACTTGACAGTGTGTTTTAATTGGGGTTTTGATTTGTTACAGAATGGTTGGGGCTAGTAATTAAGTTGCTTGTATAGTTCTTAAGATGGCACCTAAAAGGGAGTTCTCAGGAAAGGTTAGTTACCAAGAGAGGGCTATCTGTGATGATTTCCTAGAACAATTCACAATGTCAACTAATGTGGCAGCAAAGGTAAAGGAATTTGGGCCAAGAGCTCCTCGCCTAAAAATAGGAGAAGGATTGTATGATAAGGGCAATTGGCTAAGAGACCCTCAGATTGGGTTGTCTAGGTTGGGCTTATTCAAGGTCGGATTTGGTATGAAGCATTCCCCAGCCCCAAGGAACAGTGTTTGGGAGTTAGATGTAGGAAAATTGGTGGTCCCTAGAGTATTCATGGATGTGGATCTCCTAACTCAGATTGCACACAACTATGACCCAATCACAAGGAGTGTTAGGGATATAAATGGGAAAGCCCTCATTGAAATCAATAATGAGGAGTTCAAAAATGCTTTTGGGCTTAGTGAATTTACCAACTTTTTAGAACCTATTAATTTTAAATCACTAGCTCAAGTTTACAGTGTGCAGAGGAACCACCTTTGAAATGGGCCTCTTAAAGAATTCTTTGTGAAGATAGGTGGATTAACAGTTGTAGGACCCAATACTGAGGAGCCCTTCTCTTTAAATCTGTTCACCCTTAGGGCTAAGGGATTATACTGGTCACTCTGCCAAATTTTAGGAGAAGATGTTGAAGCAAACATGCCAACTCATTACATGTTAATGATTGCTCAAATTTTGAATCCTTCTCTAGTAGTGACCTTTGATTATGCTTCCTATATCACTGATGTCATCCATGAAGGCTTGGTAGAAATAAAGAATGGGAAAGTGGATAGGCCTTTTGGATGGTACTCCCCCCTCATGCATTTGCTTTTATTCAAGGGTGGTGACTATTTTGCAAATGGAATGGATATTATGAAAGAAAAAGATGGAGAGAAGATGCCAGTGCAGTTATGGAGTATAGTACTGTCATGGGACAGAGAAGATTCTAGCTACTTAAGGTTTGATAAGTGTTTCGCACCCAAGATTAGGACTCTTATCTGTTCAGAGAATCCAAGAGTCCCTAAGGTTCTTTTGGAATTCATTGGGCCAAAAGAGTTTGCTGAGAATATTAAAATTGTCCACAATTGGGGTGGTATTTACTTATACCTTGTCTCCACAGTTTTTAGAGTATATGGTTTCAAAGGCACTCCATTTTTGTTGCCCTATTAGGTCCCTCTTAAAGTGGGAATTCTAGAAATCCTCAGGCAGATTGGTAGTGTGCAAGAGGCAGAGCTAACAGGCAGAGGTAAAGGGACTATTTTCCCTACAGCTACCATAGCACATCAATTTGTAATAGCTAAAGGAGGTTGGAAGTACTTTGAAGATTTCCTTCAACCTTACCATTTATCAACTACAGTATCCAGGTGTGTTGGCCCTGAAGATTTCTTCAACGGCATGTTCAGAAAGAGGGCGATATACAGAGGTAGACCCCACCAATTCTAGTTTCCTGAAGACCTCATTAGGAATGAGTTTGATTTAGATGAGCAAGAGTTGAGGAAGGAAAAGTGGGTGGCCTACAAAAAGGCTTTAGACTTTGTGCACCAATTTGACACCAGCTATGACCCTTTGTCTAGCTTTCACCCCTTTGAAGAGAAGGTAAAATTCTTAATTCTTTGTTTTGAAGATGTGATGCAGACATTGAAAGAAAAGAGGGAGGTTGTAATTAAGAACAACCCTAAGAAAGAAAGACTAGTTCTAACTAGGTCTACATCTGCCAGAGCAATTCCTCCTAGTGATTACATGTTACATAAGAAGTCCAGCTATAGTGTGTTGATGCCAACAACAGGGGAGCCTTCTACTTCAAAAGGGAAGAGGAAGATACAAGATGTCATTGACATTCAGGATAGCCCAAAGAAACAAAGGGTGGGAAAGGAAGTACAATCTGATGAACCTTTGTATTCCCCATCTCAATCCCCTATTCATATAGGAGATGAACAGGCAGTAGCTGAGCAACTGTTACAATTAGGTAGTCTTGGAAAGATAGCTTACACATATGATGAAGTGGAAGAGGGGATGCCAGAAGAGCCCCTTACTGCTGAGATGAACATTACTACTAATGAGTTCAAAGGCCAGGAGTGGGATCCTGAGATCAAGCAAGCCAGTGAGGATTTCTTGGTTGATAATAACTTTATCACATCAGGAGCTTTCATGCAATTTGTGTGGAAGCAGAATATTGACAAATTTAATGCTAGGTGTGAAAAGAGGAAAGGTGAGCAGCCCCACAAGGATCCAGTTGTGGTGGAGGAGGAGATAAAGCAAGAAATGGTTGATGATTTTAAGATCATCACTCCCGAGCAAGGAAGAGACATGGTAGCACAAGCTAGGGTACTCATTCTCCCTGAATGGGACATAGCAGATGCCTTGGTTTTAGAGGTAGTAAGAAAGGAGACCAAACCTATGGAGGGAGTCACTTTCAGCAAGGATAATGTTGCACTGGTCATGTGGTCTCTTAAAAGGGATGAAAATAAAAGGAATAAGGACACCCCAAGGTCAAATTACCTTGGAGGAATGATAGTGAAAAGAGTGCAGAGCACTGGGGTAGTGGAAGCTACTAGCACTGTGCTAGAGACAGCCAAGTTTAGTGTTGCAGTAGCAAAAAGAGAGGCAAAATAAAAAGCAGATCTCCAAGTTAAGTTGGAGACAGTTTTAAAAGCTTACAACAGTGCCAAGGAAGAGGTAAGGGGTAAAGATAGCATCATCGCCAAGTTACAAAGCCAGTTGGCAGGACAATACCATCAAGGTGAGTCCTCAACATTGATGATCTCCTCTTCTCCTGCAAGACCTCCACCTACCAGCCCCATTATTGAATTCCCACCATCTCCAGCACCTTCTAGTTCTCAGTTGATTGAGATCACTCCCCATGAATTGGAGAATTTAAAATAGGCTCAGGCCCTATATGCGAAGAAATATGAAGAGAGAGTAAGGGCTACAATTTTAAGTTTTGCTGACACTATAGGGTCCTCACTAATGTATAATAACATGAGTAAGATTTTGGAAATATGGAATGAGCTAAATGGAGACAAGGTTGTTCTGATGCCTCTTTTTGACAATGTGAAACCCTGAGAGCAGGATATGGAACTTATTTGTATATCTTATGATGAGGCAGGGGTTGATCCCATTATTAAATCTACTTATGATATGACAAAGGATTTAGCAAAGATAGTTGAAGGGGTAGACAATGCAGATAGAAAGATCAACCTGTACAAGAAGGAGTACACTGATCAAGTTTTTGAGTTACTCCCAGGGGGTTTTGTTAGCCCAACCCAATTAAAGGACAAACAAATATGGCTTAAGGAATTAGAAGCCAAATTGTCACTAAGAATAAAATGAATTGTTAATTCAGAGGATGCCTCCATATTTATCAAAACAATAAAGGAGATTGAGAAAATCAAATCTCATTATGGTTTCCTGAATTCAGAGGTCAACAAAATGAGGAACTCTTGGAAAAGATTAGCCAAGACAAAAGCAAAAGTGATTAACTTCTCATGGCCTGCTGATGAGGTGTATCAAGAATGGACAATAAAATATGCAATGCTTGATGTGGAGCAGTTAGAAAATGTTGCAATAGAACAACAAGTGGAAGAAGCCGCGAATGTTGAAAGATACTTGTAACTGCATTTGGAAAAGGTTTTTTAACTTCTTCTTAAGAAGTAATGTAACAAACTCTCCTAGGAAAGTCTGAAGCTTTGTATGCATCCATATTATTATAAATGGATACCAGGACTAGTAAAGAAAGGATCGCAAGGAATTGTAAGAAAACGCTCCAGAAATTTATCTGAGCCTTTTTTCGAGTTTTTATGGAGAATATTCAAATGTTTTTGTAATACTTTCAGAAGTAATATCAATACACAGACCATTGGTTTTGAGTTTTAAGCTTTGTGTTGTCTTCAAGTATGTTTGCAAATGTTTACTGTTTCATTCTGATTAATCTAGGGTTATTCCTTTTGAATATGAGTTGTAAGGCAATTTTCAGTAGATATGCTTCTTAGCTTTTCTCTTCAGGAGGGGAATTAAATACGCAAGAATCATTTCTACCAGTAAATTCTTTGTGGGATACTTTGAATTTTGATGAACACAGTTTAGTTTGGTAGGAATAAATTCTTATGTATGTCAGGCATGTATAGGGATCTACAGAAGCCAAACTAATAGGATGTGTGGAGATATTTGATTGTGGAAGTATTGTTTGAACTTAGAAGACTCTGTGGCCTTGGATAAGGCACTAGTATATATCAAGGTTGTCTATTACATATCTTGTAGGTCAATACTGAACATGAGTACCAATTTTATTTCTTTGTTTCAGTTGGTTTTAAGGTGATAAAATCCACTGGTTTCCGGACTAGTTTACTGTGGATTTGTCTTTTAAAACTGTGAATTCAGTTCACAAAGGTATACCCGCCTGAACTTTGGATAAGTTCGAAGTGTAGAAGGTTAATCAAACCTTGTCATATGTTGTCCTGAAAGTTTCCTTCTCTTTAATCTCTCTTCTACATACAGAGTTTACCATATCACTATAAGGATTTTAAAGGGAATCAGATTTTGAGAACAACAGGGGACTCTACCAATGCTGCTCCACACCATACTCCATACACCATCCAGGGCTCCCATTTTGCATTTATAGGAAAATTTTTGCATTCTTTTAAAATATGTGTTGGAGGAGGTTTGTTGATTTTACACCATCAGTAGTTACATTTGCAATAATATTTATAATGTCTCTGCAACATTGCCTTCTACCTTTCAGCTCACGGCATGGGGAGAAATTGGGTCTGCAGCTACCCATTATCTCATTTTTACGTGCTTGTGGAGGAAATTGGCTTTGGCAGCCATGGTTTTTGTTGAAATTTAAAATGCCCACTCCAACTCATACGTGGAGGATACCAGCAATTGAAACTTGCTATCACATTTGCTTTGTTTGGAGCTACTCACACATGGACGGAGGATTCTCATTGAACTCCAGCAAATGGATCCATTAATGATGGTGTGACAACAACTGCGTATGCTCCATCTCCATAGTGTTGTAGCTATGAAGGTGTGCATTGTTCTTGATAAGATAATACAAACGCCTTTGATAGCCTTTATGATTAATATGGATTCCAATACCATGCAAAATAACTATAGATTCCATCAATTAAATATCACTCTCATTTAAATGTTCTAAAATTCTTCCAGTAAACAAAGTCGCCAATAAAATCAATGTACAAGCATGAGCCAGGTTGGGCCCCAAAGTGGGTCTGACTAAAAAAAATTTGTTTTCATGCAACTGACCTTAGAAATACCTAAGGCACCTTGAACATGCCTCTAAAATCGATCGGCGCCATTTTCGGATCATCAGAATGAGTTTTGCAACTTTTAGGCACTTGCGCCACATTTTCGCATTTAATCACGAAGATGTAATTTCAGACCGGTCAAAACACCTTTCTGGACCACGCCATCTGTCAGGCGTGTACTTTGATATACAAGAATGAATTCCTCCAAAAGGTTTTTCAAGATGAATCTCGAGTGAAGAGATATTAATCATCAAAAATGACCAACTAGCTTTGTCGACACTGCGGACCTGATGAAGTCAATGCTCAGGCAACTCATGATGCCTTTCTTAAAAATATCAAACGACCTCCATAGACCCTCAAATATGAGACATATGTATCTTGAAGTATATATAAAATATTTGAATACTCATTTCAACTAAAACTCTGACTGGGTGCAAATGGTGTGCTCATGAAAATGGCTACTTTAACTGATGCGGCAATGAAAATACGAATCACTGAAACAGATGGCTCAAGAAACCCTCTTGAAAGCCGATCAAACGGACTGGCATGAGCTTGAAACTGGAAACGTAGCTTATCGTTCATACTAAAAACAGCCCGGAATAAACATTTTGGCATGACATTCACCGGGGCAACTTTTACACTTATGCAAAATAGGGCTCTGACTAGCTGTCGAAACAGGGACTTATTAAACAACACAAACTGCCAACAGATTGATCTTACTAAACTGAGCAAATGAAGTGCTAGAGACTTGAAATTTTGCATGGAGGCACACTTTTATGCATAGAATTCAATCTATTCTAAATTTTAACATTACGATCAACAGCAAAAAAGATATAGGAGCACAAAGTAGGCCACTTAATAAAAGATGCATTTGCACCTAACATGCACTTTCAGCTCACCCCTTGAAATGGGTACCTGATAAACTGATCCAAACTGAAATCTAAAAGTTGCAGAACACTTCATTAGCTAAATGAAAGGTGTAGGACACACTTCCCAAGCCTTGCCCTTTGAAAATCAACTGGCTCCATTTTACCCTCTCTCTAACTAGGCCACCTGAATGAGATTAGGTGCCTTTCTAAAAATGCAATATCAAAATTTTGAAATGGGGCTCAAAACATGACTCAAATTGTAATGAGTCCCAACAATGGCTCTGATTGGGGATGGTTGATTGCAAGATCAACACAAGAATCTAGAATCTATGGTTAAGTAGACCACCCAAAAATGGATCACTTCTCTCTTCTCTTCTCAAAAACAAGCGCTCTTTATTTAACCCAAACCGTAGGGCACTTTATTGAAAACCACACAACTGAAGCAAAGCAACTACAAAAAAATATACAACCTATAAATGGCTTCGGGCCATCAAAACTAAAATCAATTCTTACCTCTATCAAACACATGATTTTTTCATTTCCACAAATCAAAGGTAAGTTGAAATCATCATTCACATCTGCCTGTTCAAAAACACTTCCACTTCTAATCTGCTCATCACATAAAACATAATCATCAGTATGTTCATAATCAATCAATCTATGAAAACCAAATGAATGCTAAAAGGGCTGATCACTGTGTGACATAAGAGTGCCATACTCTTTACCATTCTTTCCCAGCTGAAATGAAAAGTGGAGTGGCCTAACTTATTCTAAGAGTTGAAAACATCAGGCACATCTCTATTACAAGTTTTCTCAAATGATAAACACTCTTCCACAATGATGGCTTGCAAACTAGAGAGGAAAACTTCCTCATAACATGACTGCAACTTATCTTAATGCTGATCACAATTTCTATCAACCTCTTGCACAAGTAAAAACACATGATCATCACTTATCAATGGTTCATTTCCCACTTGCAAATCAGGGAAAATTATTTCAGATTTGTCATGCCTTTTAAAAGCAAGATCCACACACTGCATATCAAAATCTGAGTTCATATCAACATATGAATCTACATTATCACACCTATCAAGCGTATATGCATCTTCATCTTGTCCATCACTCAAATCAAATATAGGGAAATAATCAATACCATAAGTATCATACTTTACACCCTCAAAAACATCACCAATATCATAACATGTACTGGTTGGGTGTGAGAGTTTGGGCATATTTTTTGATGCATACCTCTGAAGATCAGCAGCTAAGAGTTCTTAAATTTGTTCACTACTTAGTGAACCTTTTTCTTTATTTTCATTTTCCTTACCTTCATCCTCTGAGCTGTAAACATTATCCCAATCTAATAAAGGTATTAGATCAGTAGTGCTCATGTCTCTATGCACATTTATTTCATCATTACAACAACTCACATCCGCATCATAGCCTTTATCATGCTGCTCATAAAGCGCTTCTATATGTTGCAACATAGTTTCATAACTTTGATTGCAAATATTTTGTGGATTGAACTTAACAATACTATCATTCATATTACTCAAATCTGAAAACTCTAAAGATTTACAATCATACACAATAGAACAACAATCTATATTTTCATCCTCCTCATACTGAGAACAAAATTTTGTACTGTCATGTTGATCACAAGAATCATTTTCAAAACCACAGGAGATATCCCTACTCACAAATTCATCTCCATTACTTTGGTATTCACCAATTTCATTGTCAGCATCAGTATACTCAATATTATGTGCATTTTCATATTTATTTAGCTCAATCTCATCCATCCATTCTTTGATACATGCGACACTTTCTTCTCTCAAGGTTGTAGACCAATTAACTGAATCAGGCTCATCAAGCTCTAAAAATAACTCAATCAAAACAGACTAATGGGGTCTAGCATCAGTTGAAAGCTCATTCAATGCAGCTATAAATCTTTCATAGAAAACATATGATGACTCTTCTTTTCTTTTCCCTACTTTCCTTCTTAAAAACTAGACCAATTTATTTTGGATCTCTTGAAGACATATTTCAATCTCTTTGTCAATTTCTTTCAGATTTGACAAAGGATTTGGAGATCTAGGAACTACATCTAGATCCATTAGGTTTAAAACATCTACTGAACCATTATCTTGACCATGCATCTTATTGTTTCATAAATTATTTTCAAAACATATGCATTCACTAATTTTCAGAATCACATACTTCTCCCATCACTTAACTGAAATTTTCAAAACATGAAGTATGTAAAGTGCATATTTCTTTTCCTTTTAATGGTGACTGTTTCACATCATAAGGAACAAAATTATTTCATGAATACCTTGAGGAATACCTGGTAAATTTGTTGTTGTTGTTCACTTCACCTCTAACTGAAAATTTGAAGAACTCCTCCAAATCTTAGGTTCATTCTTACAGAGTTCCCACCACCCTGAAGAGGAATAAATTTTAAAACTATTTATCTTCACTCTGAAACACTTTCAGATTTTTGGGTCATACCACACATAGCAGAGTCACATAATATTTTCAAATTTCTTAGCAACAAGAATTTCGAGGCTATACACTTTCAAATCTGAAAATCACTTTTAGATTTGTACACTTCTAAGACTCTTCCCCAAATGAATTTTGACACAACTCTAGGATTTGATTCAACATGAATTATTACAACACATCCCCAGTAGAGTCGTCATTTTTGTTATTCATCAAAACTAATTAACCCAAGTACACCTGCAATTGATCTATGAAGTAGCCAATTTCACTCTATAGAATACATCAGGACTTGGACAACATAACATAGGACCCTAATTGATCCTCCTGCATTTTAGGTTCTACTAGACCTAGGGGGGAACACCCTTTTGATGCACTGAATCAAACTCATTTACCCACATATGACAGCATCAATAAAGCAGATAGATCTCACAATGCCTAACAACTAGGAGGTTAATGTAGATGGGCTAAATCCACATTGACATCTCAACTAAGTTGAAGCATGAGATGGATGAAACATTCCCACAGAACATAAAATAAAGGTAGATATTCTTATTTTGATTTTAAATATTTGAGAAAACACAAAAATCTGTAAGATCGGTGCCTTATCCAAGGGAAACAGAGTGATACATCAAACTGAAAATGAAAACCTCTATTGCAAATCCAATTTATTAAGAAAGATATCCCTATATTAATGCCTGACATTAATACATTCTAAACCCAAACAGAGGATTATACATATCCAGACATTATCCTGAATCCAAAATGATTGCTCATAGAATTTAAACTCTTCCTTGAAGAGTACCTAAAAACAACCCTTACATTCCCACTTTGAGAGGACAAACCCAAACTTCCTTGAAGACTGGATTTATTGAAAATAGAGAATGCTTAGAGACAATCCAATAAACTGTATCTATGTCTTACATATACATGACCTGCAACAAAAAATATTTACAGCAAGAAGATACTCTATTACTGAAAGAAAAGCATTGCCCTGTACAATCTTGAAGAGGACTTAGAATTGGAAGGCATGAAATCTGGAGTACATCCTCCAAAATTGTGGAACCCTTGCAATTGAAAAGAATTGGGAATAAGAAGAGGAGGGAAAAATATCAGATTTGCATAACACACTGCCAAGTGTCTTCTTTTTCCCTAAATGCAAAAATGTCTCCTTCTTTCCCATGGAAACTGCTCTCGAAATCTCCCACATTTGTTGAAACTAACTTCATAACTACATTTCTCGTTCCGAATGCTTTCCGGTGATATATAATACTTTATATTTCGGGCAAAAATTAGCCTCTGAGCGAATTAATCCTTTTTATGCCTCCATTTAAATTTTTGAATTTTCTATATAGTTGAAACTATATATTTAATTTTAATTTTTCATCCATTTTTTGCCCTGACGTCCAGCCATGTGGCAACCTCTGATTCGCTGAAAGGGTCCACTGGGCACCAACTCGGATGACACCTCATCAATCTGCCATGTGTCTCCCTCGTCACTGCCACTGGCTGCTTGCTTGTCACCACATCATCACCACCTACACGCCACCTGTCTGCCACATCACCGAGACCCACAAGCTGGACCTCCACCTATGCACCATGTTATTTTTTGTTGTTTCGCAATGGGTAACGAACATGCATCTTTCCTTGGCAAATCCACGCGCACCGTTGGATCTCGCCAAACATGCTCGATCTTTAGCCTTCGTTTTTCGCACATGCTTTTCGCTATTTCACGAAGGGTATTCTTTGAGCATCTTCCCTTCGCAAATCAACGCGTTTCGTCGATCTTCTCTAAACCTGCACTATATTTAACCCGTGTGTTCTCTGCAAAACTAGCCTCAGGATCCGTGCATGCGTGGGGTCCACCTAGTCGCCATTTGTCAACCTCCTTGGCCACCTCAGGAAGCGCACTTGCATGCGTGGGGTCCGCTTTGGGGCTAGCCAACACCATCCATCAAAAGCCTCTTGATGCTTTGAAATTATAGATGGGTGGAGTTTTACTTATAAATACCAAAAAATTACATCACCCAGCCAATGTGGGATAATGTATTTTGCCTGGCACTGTGCATTTTCTAAGAGTTTTAATGGCCAAAAAATTTCTTATGCTCCTCCTCAGTCTTCTACACTGCCACTCCATTCACTTGACCACGCATAGGAAATTGGCTTCAAATCTACCAATTGCATTACTTGGAAGTTTCATTGGTTTTATTCTATTTCACTCACCTCACATGAAGCAAGGAGGACATGCAAAGGGCATGAGAGCTGGGCTTTACACTAGGCAATTGCATTTTGTGTTTTAAACCTCCCCACCATACATGCAGAGGCTTCATTGATTTCCACGTGGGGAGAGGAGTATGCTGAAAGGTTGCAAAATTTGGGCTTTACACCAGCCAAAGGCATTTGCTGAATTTGATGATGTTTGCATTTCCTCAAGACTTCAACACTGCTCCTTCACCATCCACACAGAGGGGGACTGTACCAAGGCTACTCCACACCATACTCCATACACCACGCAGGGCTCCCATTTTGCATTTATATGAAAATTTCTGCATTCTTTTAAAATATGCGTGGGAGGAGGTTCGTTGATTTTACACCATCAGCAATTACATTTGTTATAAAATTTCTAATGTCTCTGCAACATTGCCTTCTACCTTTCAACTCACAGCATGGGGAGAAATTGGGTCTGCAGCTACCCATTATCTCATTTTTACGTTCCTGTGGAGGAAATTGGCTTTGGCAGCCATGGTTTTTGTTGAAATTTAGAATGGCCACTCCAGCTCATACGTGGAGGATACTAGCAATTGAAACTTGCTATCACATTTTCTTTGTTTGGAGCTGCTCACACATGGAGGGAGGATTCTCATTGAACTCCAGCAAATGGATCCATTAATGATGGTGTGACAATAGCTGTGTATGCTCCATCTCCATAGTGTTGTAGCCATGAAGGTGTGCATTGTTCTTGATAAGAAAATACGAACGCCTTTGACAGCCTTTATGATTGATATGCATGCCAATACCATGCAAAAGAACTATAGATTCCATCAATTAAATATCACTCTCATTTAAATGTTCTAAAATTCTCCTAGTAAACAAAGTCGCCAATAAAATCAATGTACGAGCATGAGCCAGGTTGGGCCCCAAAGTGGGTCCAACTAAAAAAAAATTGTTTTCATGCAACTGACCTTAGAAATACATCAGGCACCTTGAACATGCCTCTTAAATCGATCAGCGCCGTTTTCGAATCATCAAACTGAGTTTTTCAACTTTCAGGCACTTGCGACACATTTTTGCATTTAATCGCGAAGATGTAATTTAAGACCGGTCAAAACACTTTTTTGAACCACGCCATCTAACAAGCGTGTACTCTGATATACAAGCATGAATTCTTCCAAATGGTTTTTCAAGATGAATCCTGAGTGAAGAGATATTAATCATCAAAAATGACCAACTGGATTTGTCGGCACGGCGGACCTGATGAAGTCAATGCTCAGGCAACTCATGATGCCTTTCTTAAAAATATCAAACGACCTCCATAGACCCTCAAATTTGAGACATAAGTACCTTGAAGTATATATCAAATCTTTAAATACTCATTTTGACCAAAGTCTGACTGGGTGCAAATGGTGCGCTCATGAAAATGGCTACTTTAATTGATGCGGCAATGAAAGTACAGATCACTGAAACAGATGGCCCAAGAAACCCTCTTGAAAACTGATCAAACGGATTGGCAAGAGCTTGAAAGTGGAAATGTAGCTTGTCGTTCATACCAAGAATAGCCTGGAACAAACATTCTGGAACGACATTCACCGGGGCAACTTTTACACTTATGCAAAACAAGGCTCCGACTAGCTGTCAAAACAGGGACTTGTCAAACAACACAAACTACCAACAGATTGAGCTTACTAAACTAAGAAAATGAATTTCTAGAGACTTTAAATTTTGCATGGAGGCACACTTTTATGCATAGAATTCAATCCATTTTGAATTTTAACATTACGATCAACAGGGCAAAAGATATAGGAACACAAATTAGGCCACTTAATAAAATATGCATTTGCACCTAACATGCACTTTCAACTCACCCCTTGAAATGGGTACTTGATAAATTGATCCAAACTGAAAGCTGAAAGTTTTAGAACACTTCATTAGCTAAATGAAAGGTGTAGGACACACTTCCCAAGCCTTACCCTTTGAAAATCAACTGGCTCCATTTTACCCTCTCTCTAACTAGGCCACCTAAATGAGATTAGGTGCCTTTCTGAAAATGCAATATCAAAATTTTGAAATGGGGCTCAAAACTTGACTCAAATTTTAATGAGTCCCAACAGTGGCTCTAACTGGGGATGGTTGATTGCAAGATCAACACAAGAATCTAGAATCTATGGTTAAGCAGACCACCCAAAAATGGACCACTTCTCTCTTCTCTTCTCAAAAACAAGGGCTCTTTATTTAACTTAAACAATAGGGCACTTTATTGAAAACCACACAACTGAAGCAAAGCAACTATACAAAATATACAAGTTATAAATGGCCTCAGGCCATCAAAACTAAAATCAATTCTTACTTTTGTCAAACACATGATTTTTCATTTCCACAAATCAAAGGTAAGCTGAAATCATCATTCACATCTGCCTATTCAGAAACACTTTCACTTCTAATCAACTGATCACATAAAACATAATCATCAGTATGTTCATAATCAATCAATCTTTGAAAACCAAATGAATGCTGAAAGGGCTGATCACTGTGTGGCATAAGAGTGTCATACTCTTTACCATTCTTTCCCAGCTGCAATGAAAAGTGGCCTAACTTATTCTGAGAGTTGAAAACATCAGGCACATCCCTATAACGAGTTTTCTCAAATGATAAACACTCTTCCACAATGATGGCTTGCAAACTAGAGAGGAAAACTTCCTCATAACATGATTGCAACTCATTTTCATGTTGATCACAATTTCTATCAGCCTCTTGCACAAGTAAAAACACATGATCATCACTTATCAATGGTTCATTTCCCACTTGCAAATCAGGGAAAATTATTTCAGATTTGTCATGCCTTTTAAAAGCAAGATCCACACAATGCATATCAAAATCTGACATATCAACATATGAATCTACATTATCACACCTATCAAGCGTATATGCATCTTCATCTTGTCCATCACTCAAATCAAATATAGGGAAATAATCAATACCATAAGTATCATACTTTACACCCTCAAAAAAATCACCAATATCATAACATGTACTAGTTGGGTGTGAGAGTTTGGGCATATTTTTTTATGCATACCTCTGAAGATCAGCAGCTAAGAGTTCTTAAATTTGTTCACTACTTAGTGAACCTTTTTCTTTATTTTCATTTTCCTTACCTTCATCCTCTGAGCTGTAAACATTATCCCAATCTAATAAAGGTATTAGATCAGTAGTGCTCATGTCTCTATGCACATTTATTTCATCATTACAACAACTCACATCCACATCATAGCCTTTATCATGCTGCTCATAAAGCGCTTCTATATGTTGCAACATAGTTTCATAACTTTGATTGCAAATATTTTGTGGATTGAACTTAACAATACTATCATTCATATTACTCAAATCTAAAAACTCTAAAGAGTTACAATCATACACAATAGATCAACAATCTATATTTTCATCCTCCTCATACTAAGAACAAAATTTTGTACTGTCATGCTGATCATAAGAATCATTTTCAAAACCATAGGAGATATCCCTACTCACAAATTCATCTCCATTACTTGCATCAGTATACTCAATATTATGTGCATTTTCATATTTATTTAGCTCAATCTCATCCATCCATTCTTTGATACATGCGACACTTTCTTCTCTCAAGGTTGTAGACCAATTAACTGAATCAGGCTCATCAAGCTCTAAAAATAACTCAATCAAAACAAACTCATGGAGTCTAGCATTAGCTGAAAGCTCATTCAGTGCTGCTATAAATCTTTCATAGAAAACATATGATGACTCTTCTTTTCTTTTCCCTACTTTCCTTCTTAAAAACTAGACCAATTTATCTTGGATCTCTTGAAGACATATTTCAATCTCTCTGTCAATTTCTTTCAGATTTGACAAAGGATTTGAAGATCTAGAAACAACATCTAGATCCATCAGGTTTAAAACATCTACTTAACCATTATCTTGACCATGCATCTTATTGTTTCATAAATTATTTTCAAAACATATGCATCCACTAATTTTCAGAATCACATACTTCTCCCATCACTTAACTGGAATTTTCAAAACATGAAGTATGTAAAGTGCAGATTTCTTTTCCTTTTAATGGTGACTGTTTCACATCATAAGGAACAATATTATTTCAAAAATACCTTGAGGAATACCTGGTAAATTTTTTGTTGTTGTTCACTTCACCTCTAACTGAAAATTTCAAGAACTCCTCCAAATCTCAGGTTCATTCTTACAGAGTCGCCACCTCCCTGAAGAGGAATAAATTTTAAAACTACTTATCTTCACTTTGAAACACTTTCAGATTTCTGGGTCATACCACACATAGCATAGTCACATAATATTTTCAAATTTCTTAGCAACAAGAATTTCCAGGGTATACACTTTCAAATCTGAAAATCGCTTTCAGATTTGTACACTTCTAAGACTCTTCCCCAAATGAATTTTGACACAACTCTAGGATTTGATTCAACATGAATTATTACAACACATCCCTAGCAGCGTCGCCATTTTTGTTGTTCATCAAAACTGATTAACCCAAGTACACCTACAATTGATATATGAAGTAGCCAATTTCACTCTATAGAACACATCAGGACTTGGACAACATAACATAGGACCCTAATTGATCCTCCTGCATTTTAGGTTCTACTAGACCTAGGGGAGACACCCTTTTGATGCACTGAATCAAACTCATTTACCCACATATGACAGCATCAATAAAGCAGATAGATCTCACAAGGCTTAACAACTAGGAGGTTACTATAGATGGGCTAAATCCACATTGACATCTCAACTAAGTTGAAGCATGAGATGGATGAAACATTCCCACAGAACATAAAATAAAGGTAGATATTCTGATTTTGATTTTAAATCTCCGAGAAAACCCCAAAATCTGCAAGATCAGTTCCGTAACCAAGGGCAACAGAGTCATACATCAAACTGAAAAATGAAAACCTCTATTGCAAATCCAATTTATTAAGAAAGATATCCCTATATTAATGCCTGACATTAATACATTCTAAACCTAAATAGAGGATTATACATATCTAGACATTATCCTGAATCCAAAATGATTGCTCATAGAATTTAAACTCTTCCTTGAACAGTACCTGAAAACAACCCTTACATTCCCACTTTGAGAGGACAAACCCAAACTCCCTTGAAGACTGGATTTATTGAAAATAGAGAATGCTTAGAGACAAACCAATAAACTATATATATACCTTACATATACATGAGCTGCAACAAAAAACATTTACAGGAAGAAGATACTTTATTACTGAAAGAAAAGCACTGCCTTATACAATCTTGAAGAGGACTCAGAATTGGAAGCCATGAAATTTGGAGTACTTCCTCCAAAATTCTGGAACGCTTATAATTGAGAAGAATTGGGAATAAGAAGAGGAGGGAAAAATATCAGATTTGCATAACACACTGCCAAGTGTCTTCTTTTTCCCTAACTGCAAAAATATCTCCTTCTTTCCCATAGAAACTGCTCTCGAAATATCCCACATTTGTTGAAACTAACTTCATAACTGCATTCCTCATTCTGAAAGCTTTCCGGTGATATATAATACTTTATATTTCGGGCAAAAATTAGCCTCTAAGCAAATTAATCCTTTTTATGCCTCCATCATTTAAATTTTTGAATTTTCTATATAGTTGAAACTATATATTTAATTTTAATTTTTCATCCATTTTTTGCCCTGACGTCCTGCCACGTGGCAACTTCTGATTCGCTAATATGATCCACTGGGCACCACCTAGGATGACACATCATCAATCCGCCACATGTCTGCCTCGTCACTGCCACTGGGTTGCTTGCTTGTCGCCACGTCATCTCCACCTATACGCCACCTATCTGCCACATCACCAGGACCCACGAGCTAGACCTCCACCTATGCGCCATGTCATTTTTTGTTGTTTCGCAATGGGTAACAAACATGCATCTTTCCTTCGCGAGTCCACGCGAACCGTTGGGTCTCGCCGAAGATGCTCAATCTTTAGCATTCGTTTTTCGCACATGCTTTTCACTATTTTGTGAAGGGTATTCTTCGAGCATCTTCCCTTCGTGAATCAACGCGTGTCGTTTATCTTCTCTGTACCGGTAGGATCTTTAACCCATCCGTTCTCTACAAAACTCACCTCGAGATCCGTGCATGCGTGGGGTCCACCTGGTCGCCACTTGTCAGCCTCCTTGGCCACCTCAGGAAGCGTTCTCACATGCGTGGGGTTTGCCTTGGGGCCAGCCAACACCATCCATCAAAAGCCTCTTGAGGCTTTGACATTAAAGATGGGTGGAGTTTTACTTATAAATACCAAAAAATTACATCACCCAACTAATGTGGGATAATGTATTTTGCCTGGCACTGTGCATTTTCTGAGAGTTTTAATGGCCATGCATTGCACTTACAAAAAACTTTCTAATGCCCCTCCTCAATCTTCTACACTGCCACTCCATTCGCTTGACCACACACAGGAAATTCGCTTAAAATCTACCAATTGCATGACTTGGAAGTTTCATTGGTTTTATTTTATTTCACTCACCACACATGAAGCAAGGAGGACTGGCAAAGGGCATGAGAGCTGGGCTTTACACTATGCAATTGCATTTTGTGTTTTAAACCTCCCCACCATACATGCAGAGGCTTCATTGATTTCCACGTGGGGAGAGGAGTGTGTTGAAAGGTTGCAAAATCTGGGCTTTACACCAGCCAAAGGCATTTGTTGAATTTGTTGTTGTTTGCATTTCCTCAAGACTTCAACGCTGCTCCTTCACCATCCATGCAGAGGGGACTCTGCCAAGGCCGCTCCACACCATACTCCATACACCATGCAGGACTCCCATTTTGCATTTATATGAAAAATTTTGCATTCTTTTAAAATATAAGTGGGAGGAGGTTTGCTGATTTTACACCATCAGCAGTTACATTTGCTATAAATTTTCTAATGTCTCTGCAACATTGCCATCTACCTTTCAGCGCATGGCATGGGGAGAAATTGGGTTTGCAGCAGCTCATTATCTCATTTTTATGTGCCTGTGGAGGACATTGCCTTTGGCAGCCATGGTTTTTGTTGAAGTTTAAAATGCCCACTCCAACTCATACGTGGAGGATACCAGCAATTGAAACTTGCTATCACATTTGCTTTGTTTGGAGCTTCTCACACATGGAGGGAGGATTCTCATTGAACTCCAGCAAATGGACCCATTAATGATGGTGTGACAACAACTGTGTATGCTCCATCTCCACAGTGTTGTAGCCATGAAGGTGTGCATTGTTCTTGATAAGATAATATGAATGCCTTTGATAGCCTTTATGATTGATATGCATGCCAATACCATGCAAAAGAACTATAGATTCCATCAATTAAATATCACTCTCATTTAAATGTTCTAAAATTCTCCCAAAAAACAAAGTCGCCAATAAAATCAATGTACGAGCATGAGCCAGGTCGGGGCGCAAAGTGGGTCCAACTAAAAAAAAATTTGTTTTCATGCAACTGACCTTAGAAATACGTCAAGCACCTTGAACATGCCTCTTAAATCGATCGGCGCCATTTTCAGATCATCAGACTGAGTTTTGCAACTTTCAAGCACTTGCACCACATTTTTGCATTTAATCACGAAGACGTAATTTCAGACCGATCAAAACATGTTTCTGGACCACGCCATCTAACAGGCGTGTGCTCTGATATACAAGCATGAATTCTACCAAACATTTTTTCAAGACGAATCCCGAGTGAAGAGATATTAATCGTCAAAAATGACCAACTGGATTTGTCGGCACTGCAGACCTGATGAAGTCAACGCTCAAGCAACTCATGATGCCTTTCTTAAAAATATCAAACGACCTCCATAGACCCTCAAATCTGAGACATAGGTACCTTGAAGTATATATCAAATCTTTGAATACGCATTTCGACCAAAATTCTCACTGGGTGCAAATGGTGCGCTCATGAAAACGGCTACTTTAACTGATGTGGCAATGAAAGTACGGATCACTGAAACAAATGGCTCAACAATCCCTTTTGAAAACCGATCAAATGGATTGGCAGGAGCTTGAAACTGGAAACGTAGCTTGTCATTCATACCAACAATAGCTCAGAATAAACATTCTAGCATGACATTCACCGAGGCAACTTTTACACTTATGCAAAACAAGGCTCTGACTAGCTGTCGAAACGGGGACTTGTCAAACAACACAAACTGCCAACAGATTGAGCTTGCTAAACTGAGCAAATGAATTGCTAGAGACTTGAAATTTTGCATGGAGACACACTTTTATGCATAGAATTCAATCCATTTTGAATTTTAACATGAAGATCAACAGGGCAAAAGGTATAGGAGCACAAAGTAGGACACTTAATAAAAGATGCATTTGCACCTAACATGCACTTTCAGCTCACCCCTTGAAATGGGTACTAGATAAACTGATCCAAACTGAAATTTAAAAGTTGCAGAACACTTCATTAGCTAAATGAAAGGTTTAGGACACACTTCCCATGCCCTACCCTTTGAAAATCAACTTGCTCCATTTTACCCTCACTCTAACTAGGCCACCTGAATGAGATTAGGTGCCTTTCTGAAAATGCAATATCAAAATTTTGAAATGGGGCTCAAAACTTGACTCAAATTTAATGAGTCCCAATAGGAACCATGGACGCCACATCTAAACTGGAAACCTCGATTGAAGCTCCTCTGTAGGGTTAAACCAAACATACCATGACATAATGAAGAGCCCAACTTGATTTTTTAAAAAAGGCCCTTTCAAAACCTAAAAACCACCAAAAATAATAATGGTTTCCAACATCACCTCCATTTTGCCTTTTTAATTCCATGTTCGATGGGCCCATGATTCCAAGAAGGGTAGTGAAACTGAATCACAATGAACCTACAAATCACACCATTATTGGTCAAGTAATTGACATACTCCTCTACAAAACTAAGTTGAATCACAAGCACAAGCCTATGTTCACTCCTTGTGAGACATCCATTCACCTTCATAAGCCAAAATCTTCCATTTTGTGAAGAACTTTCTCCAAATACGATACTATTCAACCTAATGAAAAAATTATTAGGCATGATTGGAGATGAGATTCCCCCAATCACTACATCTCTGAAAAGGAAGATTTTGATTCAAAGAATACCCTCCATGCAAGGCCATGCAATAGCTTGTGGAGGAAAAAGAAAAACTCAACAACCCCATGCACAAACCCCAATAAAAAATCTACTATAGAGGCATACATGGCGAGATGCACTCTAAACAACAAATAGACCCCACAAAAGACCCACCAAAGACATCAAACCATCACCAATCTCCCCCTAAAACTACACCCTTCATCACTAAGAAAAAACCCACAAACCCTACACACCACATCATGCTACCCCCACACCATGAACATAGATAGGGCTTGTCAACCCTAGCCTATGCATCCCTCTCACATCAAAGCAACAATGCCAAATCTTCCTCCACTCTAGGTTCATTTTTCACAAAATTGAGACTATTGGCTAGTATAATTTAATTTTTTTATTGGATGTTAATTTTTGAAGTAAATAATCTTTCAACTTTTCAATAATATAATGATTTTTATTGATGGTCTCTACTTGTGATCCATATGTAACGAACCCTAAAATGTAACTAGAACTTTTCTACATAATCTAACAATTAAGAAAAACATATCTCATACTCTACATGTCAACATCCATGAGAATAAATAAATACATATGATTACTAAGAAAGTACCATATGGACATAATAAATACAAGCAATGATATAAAGCAATACATCATTGAGGTATACAAAGAGCGATTAGTTACAAAACTCACTAATTATAATGAATATAATAAGCTATAAAACCAAGAATATAAGTAAAAAGTGACTATGTATCTACTACATTATAAGTATATATTCAAGAGAGTCCAAGCTCAACTTTGTAAGCTAATTCCTTCATGTTGTTTTTGTTGATGAGAAAGATTTAAACCCATCATTGAGAATGTCCATTTTCTCCTCAACCATCATTTTGATAATGAAACATCCAAACAATAATCCAAGAGTATAGAAATTACATTCAATACTAGTAATTACCTACTAGATTAATTCCTTAAGTCATAAATCCAATCATAAAAACCATTTCATACACAGAATCTATTTAAAGCAATCTCAATTCTTCTCATGTATCAATTATAGATAAGTAAGCAAGTGTATGTTTTGTTTGTCCTAGTTTAACCATGATTTTGATTCAAATTAATAAAATAGTAATCATCATCTATAAACTCCCCCTTTGTATAATAGGTTAATTCATCAAACATTTTAATGGTTCATGGTCTATAAAAATGATGAATAGTTTTTTTTTTTGATAGGTAATGGGCCAAAGCCGATAAGGTGTACATACCCTACCCCGTTTGTGGGATTTGAACTTGTGACCTCTATTTTAAGAGTACAAGTTCTCCACCACTAGGCCTACTCAGGTTGTACTAAACGATGAATAGAGTTGCTAGAAGATAGTTTTTAAGATTTTAACACACATAAAGCATGGCTTTGGCCTCACTAGCGGTGGTATAGTTTCTTTCTATTTATGACAATTTGTAGTTAGCAAATATAATTGTTTGATCCTTATTCCTTTTTGTTTGTGCTAAAACAACTCCAATTGTAGTTCTTAAAGAATCCACATGTACATGAAAAAGGATATTTCAATATATAAATAGTATGATTTGTGCTTCTACTATTTTGATTTGCAATGCATCTTGACATTGTTCTATTCAATGTAAGTTCTTATTTATTTATTTTTTGTTTTTTTAAATTTTCTATAGGTTTTTGCAACTATTTCATATCCTTTTATCAACTTTTTATGTTAGTGAATACAACCAAAAAATGTTTCACCTTTATAACCATTTTTATGGTTTGTAAACTTAGGATTATTTCTACTATAAGTAGGTCTTGAGCATTATTTGCATATAATTTTCTTTAAAATGTTATATTTAGAATACTAAAATATGTATTTTTTTAATTTTTATTAGTTTTATAAGATGTTAAACCTTTCTAACATCATTTTAAGTATTTCACATGATTTTTAACCAGGAATCAAAGAATACTCTTATTTCACCTATTTTATTATGTTTTATTGCCATATAAGTTATCCACTTAGAATCTTTTGCTAGTTTTATGATACTAATAGCTAACATTTTATCTATTTCATTCTTGAGTCTTTTTTTAAATTAGGGTTGATTTTGTGGGGTCTCTTCGTGTTTGGTTTTGTATCATCTTTCAATTGAATTTTCATTGTTCCGGCCTTCTTAATAACCTTTATTTTAGTGAAGGAAATAAGTGTCTCACAATGAAATGGTTAGAGCATGATTCATTTTCAATAAACACAAAAACCATTTAAATGAGATATCAAGAAAGATTTGAACAAGAACATCATGAAAACAAAATAAAACATAAATGAAATATACTCATGAAGCTCCCATTACAAGTAGCTCTTCCTTGCCTCCACGAACTTTGCTAGCTCCAAAGTTTGACAAATGGAGAGTTGGAGAGAGATGGAGTGAATGTGGATTGCTCTCCTTGTGCTCAACAAGATAGATTGATGGATTATTGGATTTGAGTGATGGATTATGAATTTGATATATTTGAGAGAGGATTAGAAGAGGATGAGAGGGGAATAGAGCAGCATGAGGATGCATGAGAAGTGGATCCTTTGTGAAGATAATTGGCTCCAATTTATAGATTGGAGAAGGCCAATGGAGAGCCAAGATTGATTTGATTACGAAGGGTTGAGATTGATTTTAGATAGAAGACATGGATCAAGGGTGCCTTGGGAAAATAAACAGGAATATAAAATTCCTTTGGAAAAGGGGGGAAAAATTTGAATTTCAAACTTGAGGAATTAAAAATTCCAAAATAAGGATGCATTGAGGGATTCAAAGAAATTTGAATTTCTTTGAGAGATTCAAAGTTGATGTGACATGAGTGGGAATTAAAAATAGGAGAATAATGATAAGCATGATAATGAGAGATTCTAGAAGAATTAATTAGGTTGAGTGGGATTAGGAAAAGTGATTTTTAGGAATCACATGACTAGGTTAATTAATTAGAATTAATTAACTGAGTGGGTTTAGAGGAAATAATTATTGAGATGACTTTAGAAGAATAGGGGAATAATTAATTTATTTGATAAATTAATTATTGGACAATACTGACAAGATTAATTAAATTAGATTTAATTGATTCTAAGAGGAGTAAGGATAGCACAATTAAATTAATTAATTATGTTGATAGGCTAAAATTAATAAAATATTAATTTTAGGTGTCTACAATAAGTATGTGTATTCTTTTAATACTTCCACAACTTGAATGATTTGGTGTTGATCTTAATTGTCTCCTATTTTGACCAATTTAGGACTTGGAGCGCACTTTGGTGCGCTCCAAAGGTGCACACCTTGGAATGCACTTTCCTTCAATCACTATATTTTTCTCTTTTGTTTTTAAATATTGATTAAAGTTATGATTTTTGGCACATTTGTTGTGCCTACCTCTTCTTCTCCTTCACTCACTTCAACTTCCAAAATTTTAGGATTCTCTTCACCATCCTCATCTTCCCTTGTTTTCCATGTGGTATAGCATACATTTTGTTATGGGTTATGTATGTTTTACATCAACTCTATAAGTTTCCAAATAAAATTTTCTTTGGGTGTTATGTCTTCATAGTTCATATATATCCATATATTATTTATTTATTCTATAGGTGAGAATATTATTTCCTTAATATTTGCTAATGCATTATGTATGTGTGTGAGGGTTATACTCTATGTTTTGGATCACTTTCCTCTTTTTTATGATGGATTGTGAAATGTGATAAAAAAACGTTAATTAGAGAAAAAATATAATTGATTCCAAAAACTCATGTCAACTATTCTTGCATTGTCTTTCAACCTATATAAAATTAATTAAAAATATTATACAAAATTAAGTATTTTTTCACATATTTATTATGGATATTTTCTTAAAATTCCTATTACTCGACATAATACTAATAAATTTCCCTTTAAAAATTGTAAGAATATTTTTATCTCTATAATAATAAATATTTACTATTCAAATAGCTATTTTTATTTTTTATTATTTTTATATTGAACCAATGCATATACAAGAATGAAGCTAGGGACAAGCATTTTTTTATTTTGGTATACATAATAATATGATTGCCGATTTTAAAAACATATTTTTAAAAAAAAATATAATTCTATATGTTTTATAAAATTGACCATAATAAAATAAACAAATTTTATAATTACTTATAATATAGAAATTCCTCAATATTGAAACATCTAAACATTAAACAAACTCCACATTTTAACAATTTGTCTCATTGGGAGAAAGATCTCCAAAATGTTTTTTTAAATAAAATGTCTGTTCCTTGAAACATCAAATATTTAGAGAGTACATATAAATAGTTTTAAAAGGATCTTAGCGGTCAAATCAGAGGCATCAAACAGAATTTGAGCCGTTATTTAACAAATGAATAAAAATGTCCGTCCCATCATTAACCGGCGTTCAATAATTTGAAGGAATTCTTCCATCATCACCGACTGATCACACCTGTGTCTTCTGTCACGCTCGCATATTACCAAAGCTAATATAAATGGAAGCCAGCTTTTCACAGATTTCAAAAGTTGCACACGACGGGAAAATATTAAAGTAAGTAATGGCTTGACAGAATAAATCATCTCTGCAGTCAACAATGAGCGAAGGCTTTGTCGGTGTCGGCCACCACAGAATGCATTTATCGTACGCCGCCGGTCAACTCACTCATATTGCCGGTCACCCTTCTGCGATTTAGGGTCTCCTTCTGCAAACCAGACTTAACCCTAAAAACCCTAATCTGTCCGTAGGAGGCGCGGGATTCGAAAATCCGACGTTTCTAACTTTTATTGCTCGTCATTTTCTATTGAAATTTTGGGAAATTTTAATGGCATTTATAAGATCAATCAGTCTATGGGACCTACAACTGAAAACAGCATAAGTAGTAGTACTCAACTTCTACTTTTTATTCACTATTTCTTTAGTGATCATATCTCTTTTCTTATAGATTTTATTCAGGTAGTCTGTTATCTTTATAATTTGTTCCTTTAACAAAGTAGTTGTAGACTTCACTTTTAGAGTATCAACATAGGGAAGAGCACGGATTATTGTCTCTGAGTTAATAACTTTAATGACATTTAAAAAATAATAATTAATATTCCATTAATAAATTTCACATATATCAATAGCCGCTCATTTTATAGCTTTTCGGCTCCATACTTGGTCCATTTGTGCACGACTACTAAGGCATCTGTGCACAACTACTAGATCTTTTGTGCATAAGTACTACTAGATCTTTTGTGCATAAGTTTTGACCCTTGCATGCATAATGGATTCCAAAACAACTGACATTACTACCCAGAACCCTGAACAATAGCTATAAGCAGTTAAGTCACATACATATATGTAAAAGTACTAAAAATGATATGACATCATTACATCATCAAGATATACAAGGAACTAAAATATTACAATCCTCACTAATGATATTGAATATGATAAGTTATAAAGTCAACACCATAAGTAAAAAGTGACTATGTAGCTACTATATTTAGAAATATATATTCAAGAGACTCCAAGATCAACTCTATAAACTAATTCCTTCAAGTTGTTCTTGTTGATGAATAAGATGTTAAACCACCATGAAGATTTCCCTTTTCTCCTCAATCATCAGTTTAATAATGAATCGTCCAAACAATAATCCAAGAGCATGAAAATTATATTCAACGCCAGTAGTTATCTATTAGATTTATTCCTTAACCCATAAATCCAATCATGGAAATCATCTCATACACATAGAAACTATTTAAATCAATCTCAAACATTTCCTTGTATAAATTCTAGATAAGTAAGCATGTCCTTGTTTTATTTGTCCTAGTTTATCCATGATTTTGAATTCAAAGTGTAAAAATAGTAATAGAGAATATAGTTTTTAAATTTTTAAAGCACATAGACCATGGCTATGGCCTTACTTTATGGCGGTGCGATTTCTTTCTATTTATGACAAATTGCAGTTAAGCAAATATAATTGGTTGATCTTTATTTTGTTTTAGTTGTGTTCTAAAGAATCTACATGTGTACATGAAAAAGAATGTTCCATTATGAAAATAGTAGGATTAGTGATTCTACTATTTCCATTTCTAATGTATCTTGGCATTGTTCTATTTAATGGAAGTTCTTATTTATTTTTTTAAGGAAAATTTATATCATTATTGCACATCCTTTGATCAAATTTTCATTATAGCCAATATAATCCAAAAATGTTTCACCTCTATAACCATATTTAGGGTGTAATTTTAAGATATTTCCACTTAAAGTAGGTCTATTATTAAGCCTTATTTGCATATAATATGTCCTAAGAGTGTTCTATTTAAGGTATTAAAAAATGTGTATTTTTTATGTTAATTAGTTTTCTTGGACCCTACACCTCTCCAACATCATCTAAAGTATTGGGTATGATCCTTGATCAATTCATAAATAGTTCAATATTTCAAGTATACTTACAAGAAGATGTGAATAAATTATTGAGAGAAATTGATCATCATTATGAAATTTTTAGGTCAAAAGGTACAATGGTATACATGAATGTCCCTCGCTCTATAACAAATGTGGTTTGAGAATGATATTCTTCTTGTTGGAGTTATTTTTTCAAGCCCACAAATCACCTACAAACAAAATAATTGTTACAAATAGAGATCAAGCAAGACAGATTTTCTCAACAACCTAAGAATTGTATTGATGCACCAAATATTTTTCAAGGCTCCGTTGGATATTATTGTTGCTACGATATGTTGTTGTCATTGATGTCAACATAATCTTGTATTTTGGTTTTGGTGTTCAGGGGATTACAGAGAATTGATTTGGTTTGGTTTGCTGATAAGGATTTGTTGTTCAGTATGAAGTATCTCTAATGTATCTACTTCATTCTTTATTGATTTCATGATGCTATGTCATGATTTGATCGAGTTGAGGATTCTAGTATGGAGATTGGTTTTCAATGTTCAGTAATACAATGTTCTGTTGTTTGATCTATTTTGCTCCGATATGATCATATTGTGTGTTGCGGATTTGGGAGAGTGTTTGGGATGTTTGTGTGTATCTTCATTTCAGATGGTTCGTGATTTGATGCTGTGCAAGCTATCTTTCTTGTCTGAGTTGCTATTGTTAAGTATTCTTGAATGTTAGTGTGTTGATCAATGAAGATTTGATTAAGTGGTGTTGGTGCAACTATTGCAGATGGTTCTAACGTGCTTGTTGGTGTTTTCTAATCATGTCTTATTTGTTTTGATTGTCCACATCGATCATTGTGTGTGTTCTTGATGATCTTATGGGTCTGGTGATATTCTTTGTGTTATGCGATATTTTTGGTGGTGTAACGTGTTGCGGTTGATCTTGGTGAGATTTCTAATGGCGATGTACATTTGAGAAGTTGATTTAGGTCCCTGTTATGTTTTTTATGACATTGTATCGGTTCAGTGGTTGATTTATGTATCGTGTGATGTAATTTTGTAATTAGGTGTTAAGGGTTTGGCCGACCTTGTAGTCAAGGTTGATGATTTGTATAAATGGGTGTAATATTTATGTAATTGGTGGTTCAGTGAGGTGTTGTTGTTGACTCTACATTATCAGAGAGTGGTGTATGTGCAAGCAAGAGAATTCATCTTTCGGTGTGGTGTATTGAGAAGAGATTGGTAAAGGGCAGGCATACGACCTTAACTGGAACTGTCATCAAGCATTAGCAAATGCTATTATTGTAGTTCATCTTTGTCGGATTGTAGTCTGAATTTATTTGTAAGGTATTGAACAATAGTACCTGAATGCATGTGCATTACCCATTGTAATATTTACAGATACTATTGTAGAGTATCATCTCATTGTTGGTAGGTTCCCATCGTGGTTTTTCCCTTAATTGGGTTTTCCACGTCAAAAATATTGGTGTTATGTGTGTTGTTGTTATTGTTGTTATCTTTATTTTTGCTACAGTTGATCTGATCATAGATTGTGCTTAATTTGTTTAATCTGATGAAAATTGATTCACCCCCCTCCCCCCCCCCACCTTAGTTTCCTTCCTTGTTGTTGCCAACAAGTGGTATTAGAGCTAGATCCTCCGGAAGAAGCTTAACCGCTTGAGGAGATTTGAGATGGCAACCTATGTGTTGAAGAAGGAGAGTCCAAGATTTTATGTAAATAATTATATTGTATGGAAGGACCAGATGGAGGTTCATTTGAAGTGTCTTGGGGAAGATTATTGGAAGATTACAAAGAATGTCTACAACATTCCTCCAAATGGACTGGTTACTATTGATGAAATCAAGGAAGCTGAACATAACATTAGAGCTAAGGAAGCATTGTTGAGTGCCTTGACTAATGTAATGGGTTTGAAGACTGCACATGAGATATGGAAAAAGCTAGAGGTCTTGTATGAAGGAGATGCGCAAGTTAAAGTTGCTAAGTTGCAGAGTTTGAAGGGAAAGTATGAGACATTGAACATGGGAGAAGATGAGAACATAACTTCCTTTATGGTTAAAGTGAATGATCTTGTTATGAGCATCAAATATGCTAGTGGAACTCTTGAGGAAGATGAGATTGTTGCTAAGGTGTTGAGATCCTTGCCTTCTACTTATAAAGCTAAAGTTGCTTCTATCGATGAGATCCAGAGTGTGACTAATGTGACAAGAGATATGTTGGTTGGTAAGCTAGCTACATTTGAGTTGAGAAAATTTGGAGAATCACATGGTAAATCTGAGACTGCATTTAAAGCCTCTATATTCATAAAGTAGTTGTATGATCCGGGAGAGAGTTCATCTAGGGTTTCAAGATATGAAAGAGAGATGAGAGAGATGGAAGAGCAAGAGAAAGAGTCGGATAAGATTGAAGCTTTTATTACTTGGATATTGCTTAAGAGAAACGGTAAGTATGATGGAAAGTTACCTTTGAAATGTTTCTCTTGTAATAAGATAGGACATTTTTCTTCTAAGTGTCTTGAAAGATTGTCAAGGTATGATAAGCATGAAAGACATGATAGATTTGATAAGCATGATAGATATGAGAAGCATGATAAGTATGATAATCCCTACAAGCCTAACCAGAAGTACAAAAATCAGAAGAGATGCTATTATGTTGTTGATGAAGGTGTGATAGATGAGGAATCAAAAAATGGGAATTTGGGAGATGAATTTAAATTTATTGCTATCAAGGAAGATGATCTGGTACCAATGAATCCTACAAGCTGCATTGTTGAGGAGAAAGCTTTGGCTGCAAAGATTGAAGAGAAAGATGAATGGTTAATTGACAGTGGTTGTTCACATCATATGAAAGGTGATAAAATTAAATTTGTGAATATGGAAAGGTATGATGGTGGTATAGTAAGATTTGGGGATGATAAAGCTTGTGTGATTTGTGGTAGAGGTTCTATATCTTTTGATGGTAAGAATAATATTGATGATGTCTTATATGTTGAAGGTTTAAAACATAATCTTTTGAGCGTTGGACAGATGGTTGACAAGAGATATGATTTGAAATTCAAGAATGGTAAATGCAAGATTCTAAATGCCTCCAGTATGGAGATTGCAACAGGGACTAAAACTAAAGGTAATATCTTTCACTTGAATGCCAGTGAGAAAAGTTGTTCGATTGCTTAGATAGATGAAATGTGGTTGTGGCATAGAAGGATGTGTCATGTTAACTTTGACTACATGATAAGGATAAGTTCTAATTAAGTTGTTATAGATTTTCCTAAGATTGTGAAACCCTCTAATCCAGAATGTAAATAATTTCAGTTGGGAAAGAAAATGAGAACATCATTTAGAAGTAAGTTGTATACATCTAATGGACTATTAGATCTTGTACATACTAACTTGTGTGGTCCTAAAGAGTCAGAAGTATGCAGGGTGACAGGTATTTCATGTTGTTGATTGATGACTACTCTAGAATGATGTGGGTGACTTTTCTAAGGGGAAAATCATAAGCATTGGAGAAATTCAAGATATTCAAAGCAAAGGTGGAGACTGAGATAAGATGGAAGATGAAGTTTCTAATATCTGACAGAGGAGGAGAATTCACATCTAGTGAGTTTGATACATTTTGTGAGAGAAATGGAATTAAAAGATAGTTATCTGCTCCTAGAACTCCTCAGCAGAATGGAGTTGTTGAAAGCAAGAATAGAATATTCTTGGATGCTGCTAGAAAGATGTTGATTGAAGGAAATGTTGCACAAACCTTTTGGAAAGAAGTTGTTAGTATTGTTATTTACAAATTCATCTGGGTGCATATAAAGGGTGATTCTGGTAAGACTCCTTATGAGCTATGGTTTGGTCATGTTCCTACAGTTAGATATTTGAAAGTTTTCGGAAGCAAATCTTATATCAAAAGAGATGAGGATATAGGAAAGTTTGATGCAATATGTGATGAAGGAATCTTCTTGGGATATTCTACTAAGAGAAAGGCCTACCGGTGTTATAATAAGAGATTGAAGAAGATAGTGGAAATTGAAAATATAAAGGTTGATGAATGTAAGCAAATCAGAGCATGCAGATATGAGATTGATGATCAGAATATTGTTTCTAATCCTACACAGACTGAGAACCTGAAGCAGAATGATATGGTAGAGACAATTAATCCAGATATTATTGTTTATAATGAAGAAGTTCAAGAGGCTAAGAATCGAAATAATCTGAAGACTCTGAGGTATGTGAAATTGAATCATTCAAAGAATCAGATTATTGGTGATAAGAACAAAGGTGTGATGACTAGAAGAAGACTTGTTGCTGAAGAGGTATCCCTAATTTCTAAGATTGAGCCTAAAGATGGTGTTGAAGCATGTAAGGATGAGAACTGGATAAAAGCTATGGAGGAAGAGTTGAATCAGATTGAGAAGAATAACACTTGGGAGCTTGTTCTAAGACCTAAAGACAAGAATGTGATTGGTACTAAATAGGTGTTCCAGAATAAATTGAATGAAGTTCGTGAAGAGATAAGAAACAAAGCAAGATTGGTGATGTAGGAGCATCCTCGGTTCATAGCAATCTTGCATCAACCAAAAACATTTTCCTTTATTTTTGCTATTTCAACATTTCTTTCTGTGTGTCCCGATTTAGGCTCGCCGGATCCTATGGAGTTGGGTTCTACTTGAAGACTTGATCATCTTTCTTATTTCCTAACCGTATCACATTTGGATCATTTTCTGGCAAGATATCGCTATCGATTTCCTTGACAGTTTCCCGTTACCGATTGACAGTTCTTTTTATCGGTTGCTTGGACCTATTTTGGTGATCTATCAGAACCCCTTCTAAAGCTTGCGGGGCCTTGGGCTTTGATTCTGATGTTCCTTGGCATGTGGCTGACCTTTTCCCGTGATCTACACTTCATCTTTTGGATTTTCTAGAGGAATCCCTTGGTGGAGGCCGACCTTGTTAATTTTACACCTTAGGTCTTGTTCTTCGGGTTTTGATCCCTTTTTGGGTCAACCGGATCCTTTGGATTGTATATATATTCACAATTACACATTAGAATGTAATCAATTGAAGAATCAAGTAGATAGACTGTGCATAGAAGATAGATCTTAAGATTCAAGGTCTTGGTTGTGACCTATTCTGTATTTTAAGTATTTTCTACCAGGCCTGTGAGTCGGTTATGATGTAACCCGATTGTTACCAGTTGGTTGTAATCAATTTTCATGAAATAAAATAATCTATTTTGCATTGCCTCCATCATATCTTTGTGATTCTATTATGTTTACTCTCGCTGACTGGTTCAGATTGATCTCTTTGAGGCCCCTCCTCACCGATGACTACTTCAAGTGGTATCAGAGCGAAGTTTCATCACAGAGGTTGCGTGTCCTGAAATTTTTGTTTTAGGGTGGCAGACTGTGGATCCGACCTACAGCTGCATAGGTCTGGTGTGAATGATGGTGCAGAGAGGAAATAGGAATGGTGGAAAGCACGGGAATGCAGACCCTGTTGTGATGGAGATGTTGCAAGGGATAGTAGCCTGGTTAGAAGTCATGGAGACAGCCCAAAGAAGAGGCCAACATATTGAAGATGTAAATGAAGATGAAGGAGAAGAAGCCCTGGCAAAACAAGAAAACCAACCGGCAGTTGATCCGGATGAGGGAAGGTTTTTGAGGGTTTTGAGTAGGGCGAATACTAAGCCTCATTTTAGCCCACCGGAATATGATGGGAAGTTAGATTTGGATGAACCGATGGATTGGATCTCAGAGATGGAGAAATATTTCAATTTTGAAAATACTGCAGAAGAGAGGAAGGTCAAATATGACTGTACCCGGTTGAAAGGTCATGCATCTCTTTGGTGGGAGCATTTGCAATTTGATAGACAAAGAAGAGGTAAAGAGAAGATTAAGACATGGGATCAGATGATTGCTAAGTTGAAGTCAAATTTTATACCAATTGATTATCAAGTGAATCTATTTCAGAAGTTGCAAAATTTGAGACAGAAGGAATCTAGTGTGAAGGAATACATCGAAGCATTTTACAAGTTGAATATTAGATCCGGACATGTTGATGATGAAGTTGAACAAGTTGCAAGATATTTGAATGGATTGCGGATGTCTATACAAGATGAACTGAGTTTAATCAAATTGGAGAGTGTTGAAGAGGCTTACCAGTATGCCCTAAAGGCAGAAGAGAAGTTAAACAAAAGACATGAGCAGAGGCAGAGAGGCAGAGGCGGAAGGTTTACCAGAGGAAGAGGATATACCAGAGGTAGAGGAACCTATACATATCAAAGCAAGGACAAGGAAGTGAACAAATAAGGTAATTCATACCAGAAGGATGATAGAAATTTCTATCGAAGGAGAGAACCGGATGGCTACCAGAATGAGAATTTTGGAAGACAAGACAAGAGAACATTTAAGGAACTTGCTATAAGTGTGGAGGAGAAGGACATCGTGCTTTCAAGTGTAAGAAGACAGAGAATACTAGAAGAGAAGTAGTAGTGGAAGAAAACCCCATCGAACCAGACAATAAATCGGAAGTTGGAGAAATGTTGATGATGAGGAGAGCTTTGTGTCATACCAGAGGAGATGAAGAGCCTTTGTAGAAGAAGAATTTGTTCAAGACTAGATCTAAGGTATCCAATAAGTGTTGTAAAGTTGTTATTGATAGTGGTAGTTCAAATAATCTTGTTTCAGAAGAGATGGTGAATGAGTTGAATTTGGAGAGATTGAAGCACCCTAAGCCTTATCAGATATCATGGATTCAGGATGAACATAAGTTGTTAGTAAGCGAGAAATGTTTGGTGAAATTGAAAATTGGGAATTATCATGGTGAAGTCTTGTGTGATATTATGCCTATGGATATTTATCATCTTTTGTTGGGTAGACCTTGGCAGTTTGATAGACAGGAAGTACATGATGGGAGGAAGAATACATACACTATCATGGACAATGGGATGAAGCAAACCTTGTTACCCTTGGAGGAACCTTTGAAGAATGAAGTATGTACGAATGCTAGAATATGTTTGGTAGATGGAAGGAAATTCTTGGATGGATTGAGACATGAGAATGTGTGTTTTGCCTTAATTCGTAAGAAGACTGAGAATCTAGAGCATGAAGGAGAACAACTGGAAGAGATAAAAGATTTGTTGATAGAATATCAAGACATCATTTCAGATAATGTACCTGATGGATTTCCACCTATGAGAAGTATGATCCATTGCATGGACTTAGTTCCTGGAGCTAGTTTGCCTAACAAAGCTGCACACCAGATGACACTGACAGAGAATGAGGAGTTGAATAGACAAGTGCAGGAGCTGTTAAAGAAAGGTTTGATCAAGGAGAGTCTAAGCCCTTGTGCAGTACTAGTAGTATTAGCACCTAAGAAGAATGGAGATTGGAGAATGTGTACTGATTCCAGAGCAATAAACAAGATCACAGTAAAATACCGATTTCCTTTGCCTAGGATAGATGACACAATGGATTGTTTGAGTGGAGCAAAATACTTTACAAAGATAGATTTGAAGAGTAGATATCATCATATCAAGATCAAAGAAGGAGATGAGTGGAAGACAAAATTTAAGACAAATGGAGGACTGTATGAATGGTTGGTGATGCCTTTTGGGTTAACTAATGCACCCAATACTTTCATGAGGATGATGAATGAGGTATTGAATAAATTCTTGGGTAAGTTTGTTATTGTATATTTGGATGACATTCTGATTTTCAGGAAGACAAAAGAGGAACATTTGTTGCATTTGAGACAAGTTTTGGAGAGGTTGAGAGAAGAAACGTTGATGATAAATATTAATAAGTGTACTTTCATGAACAATGAGTTAGTCTATTTGGGATTTGTGATATCTGAGGATGGTTTGAAGATAGACCTTGAGTAAGTAAAAGCAATTGTTGAGTGGCCTACACCGGAAAGCATTGGAGAGGTAAGATCATTTCATGGATTGGCTAGTTTTTACCGAAAGTTCATCATAAATTTCAGTTTGGTTTGTAACTTTATGACTGAGACCATGAGAAGAGTTCGGAAGGAATTTAAGTGGACCACAAGAGCAAAAAGAAAAATTGTTTAAGCAGTAAGTGACTGAGCAGCCTGTGTTATCTTTACCGAATATCAATAAAGTATTTCAAGTGAATTATGATGTAAGTGGAACAACAATAGGAGCAGTCTTGAGTTAGGAAGGGAGAGCAGTAATTTATTTCAGTGAGATGTTGAATGATGCCCGAAGGAGATATTCAGTATATGATCAGGAGTTTTATGCCATAGTTCAAGCCTTGAAGAAGTGGAGACATTACTTGTTGCCTAAGGAGTTTGTGTTGTATACATATCATCAAGCTTTGCAGTATTTGAACAGTTCGAGCAAGTTGAATCAGAGACATATGAGATGGGTAGAATTATTGCAGAGTTATACCTTTGTATTGAAGTATAGAAGCGAAAAATATAAAAAAGTTGTTGATGCATTGAGTAGGACAAGGAATCTACTGACAGAGATGAGAGTGATAGTATTAGGATTTGAAGGTTTGAAGAGTTTGTATGATGATGACCCAGATTTTGCAGAACCTTGGAAAGCATGTAGAGAACTGGTTATGGTAGATAGAAGCAAGTGGTTGGATTATTTCATTCAGGATGGGATGTTATTCAGAGGAGTTTAGTTATGCATGCCTAAGAGTTCTATGAGGGAGAATCTAATAAAGGAGAAACACAATGGAGGATTAGTTGGACATTTTGGTATTCACAAAATAGTAGCATTGGTGAGTGAGTAGTACTTTTGGCCCCATATTCATAAGTATGTTAAGAAATATGTGCAAATTTGTAGAGTTTGTCAAGTTACAAAGGGTGCTAGTCAGAATGTGGGATTGTATAAACCTTTGGCAGTACCAGTAAGACCTTGGGAAGATATAAGCATGGATTTTTTACTTGGATTGCCTAAAACACCGAGAGGGAATGATTCTATATTTATGGTAGTGGATAGATTCTCAAAGATGACTCATTTCATACCTTGTAAGAAGACATCAGATGCATTACACATAGCACACCTATTTTTCAAGGAAGTGGTGAGATTGCATGGATTACCTAAGAGCATAGTTTCAGACAAACACTAAGTTTGTTGGATATTTTTGGAGAACACTTTGGAAGAAGACGAAGATAGATTTGAAGTTCAGTT
Organism: Cryptomeria japonica; assembly: GCF_030272615.1. Classification (NCBI taxonomy): domain Eukaryota; kingdom Viridiplantae; phylum Streptophyta; class Pinopsida; order Cupressales; family Cupressaceae; genus Cryptomeria; species Cryptomeria japonica. The sequence goes on along the minus strand of NC_081414.1, from coordinate 554,536,714 downwards.
CTACTTTTCATCCATAGATTGATGGACAGACAGAAGTAGTTAACTAGAGCTTGGGATATTTGTTGAGATGTTTAGTTGGAGATAAGACCAAAAGTTGGGATTTGATTCTTGCACAAGCAGAGTTTGCCTACAACAATTCGGTAAATAGGAGTACCAGAAGATCACCTTTTGAGATTGTTATCGGAGTGCATCCTAGAGGTATATTATAATTAAGAGACATTAGCAGTGAAGACTGAAGAAGTTCAGAAGAAGAAGACTTTGCAGAGCACATGGCAACCTTGCATATTCAGGTTAAGCAACACTTGGAGGACATGAACAACAAGTATAAGGAGTATCTTGTGAAGTGGAAGTACAAACCAGTTGAAGATTCATCTTGGATTTCTCAGGCAGAGGTAGACCGCCTTGGTTTTCCTCTAACCCTAGCAAAGTGAAAGGCTCACTTTTTCAATAACCCCGGATGTTTGATGCAGGAGCATCCCCAGTTCATAGCAATCTTGCATCAACCAAAAACATTTTCCTTTCTATTTTCCTTTCTATTTGCAGTTTCAACATTTCTTTCTGTATGTCCCAGTTTTGGCTTAGCAGATCCCGTGGAGTTGGATTCTACTTGAAGATTTGATCATCTTGCTTATTTCCTGGCCGCATCACATTTGGACCATTTTTCGGCAAGATATCGCTATCGGTTTCCTTGATCGTTTCATGTTACCAGTTGGCTGAACCTATTTTGGTGATTTACCAGAACCCCTTCCAAAGCTTGCAGAGCCTTGGGCATTGATTCCAAAGTTCCTTGGCATGCGGCCGACATTTTCTCGAGATCTACACTTCATCCTTTGAATTTTCTGAAGGAATATCTTGGTGGAGGCCGACCTTGTTAATTTTACACTTTAGGTCTTGTTCTTCGGGTTTTGATCCCTTTTTGGGCTGACTGGATCCTTTGGATCATATATATATATATTTGTAATTGTGCATTATAATGTAATCAATTGAAGAATCAAGTAGCAATATTATTCATAGAAGATAGATCTTAAGATTCAAGGTCTCGGTTGTGACCTATTATGTATTTTTAGCATGTTCTACCAAGGTTGTGAGCTAGTTATGATGTAACCCGATTGTTACCAGTTGGTTGTAATCAATTTTCATGAAATAAAACAATTTGTTCTGCATTGCCTCCATCATATCTTTGTGATTCCATTGTGTTTACTCTTTTTTATCGGTCTGGATTGATCTCTTTGAGGTCCCTCCTCATCGGTGACTGCTTCAATTGGTATCTAAGGGATGCTCTCAGATGGAATGTATTGATTGTGAGGAAACTTTTGCTCATGTAGATAGAATTGAAGTTGTTATATTGTTGCTTGCATATACCACTTACAAGAATTTCAAGGTATATCATATGGATGTCAAATCAACATTTTTGAGTGGTGACCTTGAGGAGGAAGTCTACATTGAGCAACCGGAAAGATTCTCATTATCAGATGAAGGAGACATGGTATGTAGATTGAAGAAAGTATTGTATGGGCTGAAGCAAGCCCCTAGAGCCTGGTATGCTAGATTAGATAAGTATTTGATGAAGTTGGGATTTTGTAAAGGTACTGCTGACAGTAATTTATACTTTAAGGTTAAGAATGATAACATTTTGATTGTTGAAGTGTTTCTTGATTACATTATTTTTGGAGGTGATGATGATTTGAGTATGAAGTTTGTTGATGACATGCAAAAGGAATTTAAGATTTCTTTGATGATGCGTGAGATGAAATTCTTCTTAGGATTGAAGATTACTCATACTGGTAAAGGTATTTTCATTTCTCAATCTAAGTATGTAAAGGAACTATTGAAGAAATTTCAAGTTGATCCTAAAGAGGCTCATGTTATTGTTGTGAAGAGGATTTTCATATATTTGTAGGGAACTGTTGACTATGGGTTGTGGTATTCGAAGAATGATAATTTCATGCTATGTGCATATACTGATGTTGATTGGGCAAGTGATGTAGATGACCAAAAGAGCACTACCAGTGGAGATTTCTTTTGGGGGAAGAAGTTGGTTTCATGGGAAAGTAAGAAACAAGATGCTATATCTCTTTCTACTGTTGAAGTTGAATAAATTGTTGCTACTAGTAACTGTACATAGGTAGTTTGGATGAAGCATATGTTGAAAGATATTAGAGTTGTGTATGATGAGCCTACTGTTATTTACTGTGACAATTCAAGTGCAATTAATATTTCCAAGAATCTGGTACTGCATTCTAAAACAAAGCATATATCAATTAGTGATGAGGAAGTTAAACTAGAGTATGTATCTACAAAAGATCAGATTGTAGATATTTTCACTAAGCCTTTACCTACTGATACATTTGTGTATTTGAGAGACAAGTTAGGGGTCTTTTCCCCTCCTGATGAGAACAAGGTGCATGAAGATGAATCAATCCGGTGGACTTCACAGTCTTATCTCTTTATTCGGGTCGATGAGTTGGCATTGCTACTTAGCTGGGGTAGTCAGTATGTGGTTCAGAGTTAGAGTTTATTTGATTTGGGGAGAGAAGATTAATTAGTTTATATCTTTGGCATTGTTGTCAAAGGGGGAGAGTAGCATGTGAAAAATTGCCTTATCTTTAGTGCTTTGTGTGCATGATCTTAGGGGGAGCTTGTTGGAGTTTGCTAATGTTGATTTATTCCTTTGCATTGATTGTTTTTCACATTAATATGTTGCCATCAATACCAAAGGGGGAGATTGTTGGATATTGTTGCTGCTAGGATATGTTGTTGCCATTGATGTCAACATACTCTTGTGTTTTGGTTTTGGTGTTCTGATGATTACAGAGAATTGATTTGGTTTAGTTTGCTAATGAATATTTGTGGTTTAGTATGAAGTATCTCTAGTGTCTCTACTTCATTCTTTATTGATTCCATGATGTTATGTGATGATTTGATCGAGTTGAGGATTCTGATATGGAGATTGGTTTTCAGTGTTCAGTATTGCAGTGTTCTGGTGTTTGATTTGTTGTACTCTGGTATGATCATATTGTGTGTTGCGGATTTGGGAGAGTTTTTGGGATGTTCATGTGTATCTTCATTTCAGATGGTTCGTAATTTGATGCTCTGCAAGCTATCTTTCTTGTTCGATTTGTTGTTGTTAAGTGTTCTTGAATGTTAGCATGTTGAGCGATGAAGATTTGATTAAGTGGTGTTGGTGCATCTATTGTGGATGGTTCTAATGTTCTTGTTGGTGTTTTCTAATGATGTCCTATTTGTTCAGATGGTTCGCATTGATCATTGTGCATCTTCTTGATGATCTTATGGGCTTGGTGATATTCTTCATTTTATGTAGTATTTTTGGTGGTGTAACGTGTTGCAATTGATCTTGGCAAGATTTCTGGTGGTGCACGTTTGAGGAGTTGATTTAGGTCTATGCTATGTTATTTATGTCATTGTATTGGTTTAGTGGTCGATTTATGTATCGTGTGATGTAATTTAATAATTAGGTGTTAAGGGTTTGGCCGACCTTGTAGTCAAGGTTGATGATTTGTATAAATGGGTGTAATATTTATGTAATTGGTGGTTCAGTGAGGTCTTGTTATTGAGTCTGCATTATCAGAGAGTGGTGTATGTGTGATCAAGAGAATTCATCTTTCGGTGTGGTGTATTGAGAAAAGATTGGTGAAGGGAAGATATATGAGATTAACCAGAATTGTCATCAAGCATTAGCAGATGCTATTATTGTAGTTCATCTTTGTCGAGTTGTAGTCCAAATTTATTTGTAAGGTAGTGAACCTTCCCTAAGGGTTGTAGCCTTCTGGGTCATCGTAATTTGAGCAATGAGCTCTAGGAAGTGTGCCTAAATGCATGTGCATTTCCCATTGTAATATTTAAACATACTATTGTAGAGTATCATCTCATTGTGTGTAGGTTCCCACTATGGTTTTTCCCTTAACCGGGTTTTCCACGTCAAAAATATTGGTGTTATGTGTTTTGTTGTTATTGTTGTTATCTTTCTTTTTGCTGTAGTTGATTAGATCATAGATTGTGCTTAAGTTGCTTAATCTAGTGAAAACTTATTCAACCCCCTCTCAGTTTGTATTCCTTGTTGTTGCCAACAGGCTCAATCTTTCAAAATTTTAATAGGAACTTGTAAAATTTGGAGGTTTGATACCATGTTGAAGTTTTTTATTCATTATTCTATTATCATATTGGCAAAGGGAAATTATGAGTGTTGGTGTAAGGGCATCTTGACACATCGTAGGTGGCTTTATTTTTCTTTATCTATATGGACTCGTCTATAAAATAGCCACAATGAGGGAAAAAGTATGCTTGGAGGATCATTAATGGTCATGTTGTAAGATCAATTTTGTCTAGTGTTGATATTGACACTATGTGTGCTTTATCAAATATTGATTGTCCCCACATAATTGGACATGCCTTTGGGAGATCTATGGAGACCCTCATATCTCTCTACTCCTAGAGGATCTTGTAGTAGATTGTCTCATTCCTCTTGCATGTGCAAATTATATACCATATGATTATGGTACTCTTGAGAGTCTTGAATTGATCATAGGTCTTGGATTCTCTGATGGATCATAGACTTGTCTCTTAGTTCTCACTCCTCACATTGAGACACCATCTCAATCTATTATAATCAATGACAGTCCCAAAGACACTGAGAGGGGGGGTGAATTAGTGTCTAACCAGTTAACAGAAGATTTAAACTTATTAAGTACTTTGCATCCCAAAACAGTGTATCGATAAATAAGAATTAATGCAGTAAATAAGAACAATAGAGACAACATAGAAAACACACCATAACACAAGATTTTTAACGAGGAAACCCGGTGTGGGAAAAACCTTGGTGGGATTTGTGACCCACAATATTCACTCACTGGCCAATGAATAATTATTACTTGCAATGAGGGGCCTGCACATGCAGGAAGGCCAACTGCCTAGAGCTCACTGCTCAATAAGAGTCACACTGACTACAAAAGTGGATTATCAAATCCAATACAATAACTGCTTCAAATCACCATCAACTATGTCAGGTTCAGTACCAATTTAAGCTCAGTCTGTTACCAAAACCTTTGATGTCAACTATATCACAATATCATCCTTTCTCTCTTTCTTACTTACAAAATGACCTATAAGATCTCATACATATATATGAGTCTTTTACAATATGCCATGTCGGCTTTTACAAAAGATAATTACAATAAAATACAATAAACAAAAGTTTATTCCGTATCGGCTGGAGTGATGGTATGCATTGTTGCCACTACCGGTGAAGTGCCTGCCGGTGTATGTAGAAGTTTGTTGCCAGTGTCGGTAACTGGCGGTGGCTTACCAGATGAATACCAGTTGGTTGCCATCAATGACAACATCAACTATTCTCATAAGAGTATAGAATGCCAACACAATCTTCATCTTTAGTTCTTCCTAGTGACCTTAGCATTAACACATGCATGGCCCCCATTGAACTAGTGCATCTAACATTGTACTTCCAAATACAATTATTTGGGATTCATATCTTGTAGACATGTCATCCTTGTTTGTGGAGTCTCATATTAAAAATCTAGAGGATTACTTTTAGAACATTCATCTCCTCTTTACTAATAGCCACATTAGTGTTGTGATCTCATCTTCATCGTCCATGGACCTTGTTCTACATCATTTTTCACAGTCTTGGGTTGTCACCTTTTTTTTTTAAATGTCATTGTTGTCATTGATGTAAAATTTGGTATTGCTATAAGTAAGGTTGAGATATGAGGCAGTAAGGCATAAATGATCTACTAGAGTTATTTTCAAAAGATCCTCATCTCTGGAATCCTAAGTTGTGCTTATCTTGGTTTACAGTATATCCCAATATTAGTTGCATGTTCTGACATTAGATATATTAGTTGTATCCAATTATATCTATCATGTTTTATGTTTCAACATTTGTGGTATACATGGTATCTATATTTTGGAGTTAGGAGTTGTTGTGCTTGGAGTTTTATGCTTATGGGTCCATATCTATGGATCCAGTAGACCCTTGTTTTGTTCTAGTTATTAAGGTTATGCATCAGTAAATAAATTGTGTGAAGGAAGTGTTGAAATCAAGGAGCATTGAGAGGGGGGTGAATCAATGTTCCACTGGTAAATAAATTTTCAAACTTATTCTCAGACCACCGAAAGAAAATGCAACAAAGTAAAATGGGGAAACATAATATAATCAACCATAAAATCATAACACCAGTATTTTTACGTGGAAACTCAAAAAGGGAAAAAACACAGTGGGATTGGAACCCACAATATTCATATACTGTGATCAGGAGTACATAAATATTACATAATGGGAATGTACATGCATTCAAGCACACTGCCTAGAACCAAAGGTTCAATTATAATATGGAAGTCACATTGACTTACAAATCATTTACAATGATAACTACAATGATTGAACTCTAAAATAGCATCAAACAATGTCTGGATGACTTCTGGTTAAATGCAAAAAGCCTGATTGTAACACCTCTGTAACTCTACTTTGTTCTACCTCTCAATCAGCTACTAGATCAAGAATGATGCACACGTGAAACTGTGCCAAGTAGGTTTCTCGATCACCACTCACTCATATCATCACCCAAAAAGATCTTCTACATCAGTCAAATATATCCACAATCACAAAATAAAACATTCATCAAGTCGGCCAAGTACAATATGCAATGTAACGTGTAATCAGGTGTTGGCTTAGACTGGATCACTAAAACATATGTGGATCAACCAACTGATGTCAAAATGATTTCTACATGTCATCCCTATCATCCCATGCATGAATCTGTCCACCGCAATCACCGCAAAGATTTTGGACCAAAATTGCTCTGCTTAACTTGAAATACGAGAGACAGAGTACCAAACCATTTCCTCTACCAATTACCAAAAACCATGACTATTGGATAGAATTTCCAAGGAGAGTTGCCATCAATGACAACCCTAATCCATTACCCATGCACTAGAATTCACTGGATGAGTGTCAATTGCCAACAATCTCCCCCTTGGTATTGATGGCAACAATTGTGAAAAATGACTAGTATTGAAACCTGTATGCCGGATCAAAATTTCTAAGGCTTCCCCTTAGACTAAAAACTCAAAAATCCTATATCAACCCAAAAATTTGTATCCTTCTCTGTATATTTTTCACTTTACTCTCCCCCTTTGATAACAATGCCAAAGATGGGGTGCTGCTCAAAAACTTATATACAAGTGTATATACCAGATATTCTATACATACTTGAAGATATCTGCAAAAATAGTCTTCAAAAATCATGTGTGTGTGTCCCACCCATTCTTCAAGTTGTCCATAACTATGATGAAAGCACTAAAAAACATAAGCATATATCTCCACATCTTTCAATTCTGACAGAATTCATTGAGCCATTGTCTTCAAGCAATCAACTTCGTTGCTTGGCATGGTGTTCATTCGAGGAGCAATAAGGTTCCATAGCTCACCAACCCACCTCAGTATCCTGTCCTTTTCTGAGTTTAGGCTCAAGATTTGATTAGTTAGAGCCATCACCTGACCTTCTATGCTTCTGGAAAGGGCTACATTGGAATCAAATGACTAAGATATACTATCAAGTTTGCCCTGGAAAACAGTGATCTGCTTATCTATATTTGAGGTGAATTTGGGTAGTGTAAGGCATGACTTGTATATCTTTCCTCCTTCACTCAATGCCTCAGAGATAGTCGACATTCTTTTGTTCAATCTAACTTTGTCATCTTCAATCATCTTCCGAAATGTCTACATACGCACCTCCTTGAATTTTTCCAATAATTTCTTGGTGGTTACCTTTTCCAATGATTCAAAATTGGTACTGATATTGTTGATTAATTGTAGCAACTTTCCAGAGGGGTTGGAATTTGGATCTAATTGCAGTTCTAGTACCACCTTTTGTAAAACACCTACAAACATCTCAATCAACTTATTGTCCTCATTCTCTAATTTAACCAAGTGCTTACTAGCTTGAGCCTAGACTGTTGTAGCAACCATCAACCTTTCAGCTGGAGACATCTACCCAATGTCAATAGGTTTATCAAAATTAATTGAGATTTGCGCAAGAATTATTTTCCCTTTGTCCTTCAGAGTGTCAATTGCCATGATTACTGGGACATTGTCAGATTTCTACTTTCCCTTATCGACCTCTTAGCCCTTACCCTGAATCTTGTCCTTCTCTACTTCTACATCCTTTTATTTAACTTGTGCACTGGTGTCACCACTTGGTGCAGTATCATCTTTAGGTGTCGCTTTGGCCTCTTCAGTTTTCCCTTCCACCATCTTTGGGTGGCCAACTGGAGGATTTTGACTTTCTTTTGCATCAAGGGTTACATTGGCCTGGACTTTCGGATGAGAATATCTTCCTTTTGAGGTCCATCATCATTGATTGGCAATCAATTGTTCTTTAAGAATATTTCTTCAGTTTCTTTTCTTACTTCCTCAACCCTGCCAACCATAAGCTTGTTTACTCTGTTTTTTCTTTTGAATTCCTTTTTGTTGGCTATCTCCATGAGTCTATAAACTTCTTCTTGATAAATGCAAACATTGATATTGATCAATTCACACTCTTTCATTTTCTTATCTAATAGGCTTGTAGTTAGCCTTCTAGCATCAAGAATGTTATATAAATATTTTGGAATACTATGTTCTAACTCAATTAATTATTTGTTGAAGTTATGCAAATGCAACATGACAACTTCCTCAATTTTCCTCTGATCATTCTCATCAAGATCATCGTAGTATGCACTAATATTCTTGAGATTACCATCATTAACTATTTCATCAGTCAATTATCTTGTAGTTAATGGGGGAATAAAGGTATATTTACCTTTCATCTTGCTGGACTCAAGACCCTTATCAAACTTTGTCCTTAGCCTTCTTCCTCTTTTAGGCCTACTGATTAGAGAGGGTTCATATTTTGTCTTCTTGCTTTGCTCACCACTGGACTATGGTTTCCTAATTACTCTGACAAATTCTCCTTTCTTCTTTTCTTTCTCATCTTCCTCATCTGACTCAATCTCAGATGCAACAGAAGATACAATGACATAGGTTCTTTTTGGTTTCTTCTTCTACTTCAACACTCCTTTTCCAGATGAGCTTTGAGTTGTTGAAGAATTCATCAGAGTAGGGGAAGACTTAGTCTCCTTAGGCTTCACTTTGGAGGGAACTAGTTCAGTCTTAGGCTTCTTTGATTCCATCTTTGCTTCCATCTAAGCCTTCTTCTCCTTATCTTTCTTAATAGCTTCTCTAGTAAAGGCCATCTGTTTTGCCATAGCCTTGACCATTTTTGCTACTTTTCTTTTCCTTTCGGGCTAAATGAACTTCTTATGCAGTTCCATATATTTTTCTTTGAAAGTGCCAAATTTTGGTTCTTGAGGGTCAACCGGTTTGCTCAAAAGATGTTGAGCATATCTTTCAAGAGTTTGAGCATCAACCTCATAGCCAATTGGCATTATCCATACTGTCCTTGGCTCTACTGCCTTCATATGGAACTGGTCGTTGTCCACCATGAAACAGATAATATCTGCATATTTATCCACTACTTCCTTAGGGATCCTTTCCCTATTCTTCATCTTGCCTTGGAAGGTTTTGAAGAAACTCCATAGGGTAGCTGTCTGATTCTCTCTATTTCCCAATCTCTACAAACCGTGTTTGATTTGAGTAGCTACCAGAAATTCATATGCCCATTGGACTCTGCATGTGTCGGGGATCTCATTCATGAATTATAGTGAAAGACAAACAATCAATGAACCGAATTTGAATACATACTTCTTGTCAGTTTTTATTTTCTTCAAGTTGCTCAGGAGCTCTTCAAGAAGAACTGTGCACAAATCATACTGCATATCCTCTTTCACCATCTGATAGACTACATATATTGTAGTACCAGAGACCAAATTCAATCTACTAGACTGATAAATTTTGTAATGATAATCGATGCAAATCTGACATCATGCTCTAAGATATCATCAATCGTCATTGATCTACTGTCAAATTACGCATCGATTAGCTTTGTGATGGTTGGGTTTTTTACCTTCCTCAAATTAGGTTTTCCATCGGTTTGATGTAGACATGTGACTACATTAATGGCCTCCTTAGTTATCTTGTAGGGTCTTTCCATCCATATGAATTCATCGTGGACATGGCTCAAAATGTATCTTACCCATTCATCTTCATTGAATGTCGAAAAATGAACAAATTGCATTAAACCCTTCCTCTGTAACTATGCATAATCTAGTTTGGTATTCCCAAATTCATCCATTATGTGGTCAGTATAGATGGTTAAGATCTCTTTATTTCCGATTTCCTCAATTGAGCAGTGAATCTATGCCCTAACATCATCAACATGCAAAACTTCATATGGCATAGACGAAAAAGAACCATTGGGATCATCCTCAATAGACTTAAATGGATGTCTTTTGAATTGCGGTCTTGCTCGTTCATATACTTCTACTACCAAAGGTGTATCAATAGAAGAAGATACCATTTCAAGAAATTTGGGGTTCAAAGGATAAACACGCTTTGGTAAATACCTTTTTCTTTTGTTGGATGCAAAAGAATTCCTTCTCGGATCACCTCAAGCCTTCTGATCGTCTAGAAAAATGGTTTGCCTCACTCTACAACTTCAACTCTCCACTCACAATGTAAGAAATGATTCACAATTTTCCCTTTTTAACTTAAAAAACCCTAACTTTAAGTTGAAATAAATGCAATTGTAAAGTTTGATCAGATGTCTTGTTCAGCTTAATCCAATCAACCGGATTCCAAGATCAGCATGAAGAATTATGGATAATCATCTCCAATCATCTACAATCAGCCTTAATTGATCATAGATCTCTTCAGGGGGTTCTGCAAGATTATGCATGAAGATTCCAGCCCCTAAGGCCAAATGCCTTAGTTACAAGATGAAGATCATGCACCAGATTCAGGTGCAGATCCACTATCTACCTTGGATTCATCTTTTTTGACCCATATCTTCTAATGCTTGTTCTTGAGCTCTTCTACCTTTGCTTTGCCTTTCTCATCATATTTTCCTTTGTGTATCGGATCATTATTCTTGCTTCTACATAATTTTGCAATGTGACTGGTTTTGTTGCATGCATGACAAACAACATTTCTTTGCATAGGTCTGAAATTCATCTAATTTGGTCTCATCCTGCATTGGTTAGAGATATGTCCAAACATCCCACAAGCATAACATCTCTTGTTCTGAAAATTATTCATTACTGCTCTGCACATGTTTGACTTGTGACCACAATTATTGCATATGAAACACTGACCGGTAAAGGTAGGACCATTGTTCATATTGTTCATTCCATTATTCATCCTACTTCTGCACTGATTTTCCATATGACCAAATTTATTGCAAGTAAAACATCTACCACTGAATTTATAGGCACTAGGTTGTCTTACGAGAGGATTCTTGCTCTCCTTATGATTAGGGTTTGCATTGCTTTTTCTAGATCTGAGGGATTATCCTTTATCAAATTTGAGTCCTCGCATGTCTTTTCCATGTCTCTAAATTTCTATCATATCATCAAGCCTTGTTGAGATAGCATTGAATTTGTCTTTGTATTCATTTGCAGTAGCAAGTTCATCTCTTAGGGCAACAGTTTGTCTTTCAATCTCTTGACCATTATTTCTTGATTGTGTCAACTCAATCTTCAACTGATCATTCTCATAAGTAAGCCTAAAGCATTCATCTAATCTTTCTTTCAATTATTGAGTCAAACTTTCTTCATTCTTCTTCTGGTCTTCAATCTCCTTAGTCAGCTTCATCACAATGGATTACATCTCATTCTTCAATACAACATTCTCTCTAGCAATCGCATTCATTAGCTTTGTCCTAATTTTCCATGCTTTGTTCTTCTTTCTCCTTCAGCCTGACCGTTAGCTCTTTCCTCTTGTCTCTTGAAGTGGTGTTGACTCAATATTTCAAATCATTAATGAAGTCTTCAACTGCATTCAAGTTTCTCTTTAAGAAACTTATTTCATTTCTTGCTGCATCAAGATCCTCAAGTGCCACACAAAGTTGTCTCTACAAACTGGAATGCAATGATTCAATCTCTTGAACCTTCCTCAAGCGATTAGGATTCCTTGAGGAACTAGGCTCTGATACCAATTATTGAAATCAAGAAAACTAAAAAGGGGGGGTGAATCATTGTTCTACCAGTAAATAATTTTTCAAACTTATTCTTAGACCACCAAAAGCAAATGCAAGAAAGTAAAATGTAGAAACACAAGATAATCAAGTATTGGCATTGCATGAAGATTGCATTGATGTCAATAGTAACCAGTAATGGAGTTGTATTGCAACCGGTAATGATTCAGGAAGAAAAGAAACCATTAGTAAAGAAGTGAAGGAAAGTGATATTGGTATTCAAGCAGAGTGATCAACCGGTAACCCTAACTAGTTGATATGCAGAGCCCTAACCGATGGAGCTTGGTGAATCAGTTGTGATGATCTATGACCAAATGATGATCGAAGATGAAGATGCCACGTAAGCATGATGCACGTTATGAGTTTCAAAGTGGATTTGGCACGTGAACATAATCGTTTACCTTGGGAATGAGCAAATGCATACCATGAAGTGAAAAACACATGATGAGCTATAGGATCCAATGTGCAGTGATCCAGGAGCGGTTGAAATTGTCTAGAACAATGTGTAGTTGATTGCTATGTAATCCAACGGTTATGATTGACCCGATATGTTTATAATCTCTATGAGATTTGTATGTTTTGTGATGTGTTACTGACCTATTGTATTTGTATTTAAGGTTGATGAGTTGTTTGTAATTGAGTTGGCAATTTGGTTAAGTGTGGTAGTGTGATTGTTTCCGAACCAAAAGGAGTGTTTACAGAATATTGTGAAGGCAGATAGGAGCAAAAAAGGATCTGACTAAGCAAGATAGTGCTATTTCCAGATCAACAAAGAACCTGTTGTTCTCTAACAATTACAATAGTTAAATCCCTTAACCGGGTAAGCTTTAACAAGCTTGGTGTTGTTTAAATCCTCTAACCAGGTGATCCATTAGCTTGGATTTGAAATCCTCTATCGAGGTTGCCTTTAATAGGGTATTGTAGTCAATCCCTTTACCGAGTGGTCCCTAACCAGATATGTTCTTAACATGACATTATTGTATAAGATTCTAACAAGGCTTGGCTCCTAACAGGGCAAACTTCAGAAGAGTTCAAAATACTTGTTGGTATTCATCCCCGTCGTATGTGAAAAATCATTGTGTCAAGTGGTGAATGATTTTGTGGATGTGTTTTGATATGGTTGATATGCTTTAGATGACCGAAAGTGATCTGAAATGAGCTATTACTAATATTAGTAAAGTGGTTTAATGTTTTGGTTAAATGGTATGTGAGTTTCAGATTTGTTGCATTGTATCACTGATGTTTTGGTCAATCGGTAAAGTTTGACAGTGCAGTTGCAACTTTTGATACAGTGGCTAAACCAGTTAGTTTAGGAAGTTTTTTTTGAGTTGGGATTAATTTTGGTGAAAGGTTAGTTTGTTTTCTATCTATTGATTCACCCCCCCCCCCTCTCAGTAAGTGACTGGATCCTTATTGTTTCATCATATTATCAAATCAACCATAAAATCATAACACCAAGATTTTTATGTGGAAAAATGGAAAGGGAAAAACCACAGTGGTATTGGAACCCAAAATACTTATATACTATGATCAGGAGTATATAAATATTACATAAGGGGAATGCACATCCATTCAGGCACACTACCTAGAACCAAAGGTTCAATTACAATATGGAAGTCTCACTAACTTACAGATCATTTACAATGATAACTACAATGATTGAACTCCAAAATAGTATCAAATAATTCCTGGATGACTTCCAGTTAAATGCAAAAATTCTAACTGTAACACCTGTGTAACTCTACCCTATTTTGCCTCTCAGTCAGCTACTAGATCAAGAATGTGCATGTGAAATTGTGCCAATTAGGTTTATCGATCACCACTCACTCATATCATCGCCCAAAAAGATCTTCTACATCGGCCATATATATCCACAATCACAAAATAAAACATTCATCAAGTCGGCCAAGCACAATATGCAGTGTAACATGTAACCAGGTGTCGGCTTAGATCGAATCACTAAAACATATGCGAATCAACCAAATGATGTCAAAATTATTTCTACATGTCAGCCCTATCATCCCATGCACGAATCTGACCACCGCAATCACCGCAAATATTCGAGACCAAAAGTGCTCTGCTTAACCTGAAATAACGGAGACAAATTACCAGACCATTTCCTCTACAGATTACGAAAAACCATGATTATCAGATAGAATTTCCAAGGAGAGTTTCCATTAATGACAATCCTAATCCATTATCCATGCAGTAGAATTCACCGGATGAGTGTTAATTGCCAACAAGAAGCGTGTAGAAGATCTTGTGGAGGCCAACTTTGTTATCATGTTTTTGGTTAAGGATTTATTGGATAACATGTTGATCCAAGCAATATATTATTTGTGTTTGGCCAACATATTATCTTGGTGTATAAGCTTTCCAGTATATATATATATATATATATATATATATATGCATTTAGCAAAAGAAGCAAGTGAAGTTCATGGAAGAAAGATAGAAGAATAAATGAGCGTGTAGAGTTGTATTCAGTGTTGAAGTAATCCTTTACCGAATCTGTTGCAAGTATTTGTGGATAGTGGTACAATAATCCTTTACCAGATCTACAGTAATTTTTGTGAGTTGTGATATGAGCTTAATTTGAAATTGATCTCATACATTTGGAGATGCAACTTTGCTCAGTTAATTTTTATCTATTGCAGTGAGCATTCTGATAGTGAGTCACTTTTGTAATTTGGCAGTGAGCCATCCCATTTTGTAAATAACCTATAACTAGTTATATTATCTTGAGAGATAACACTCAATTTTTTTTTTCAATTTGGGTTTTCCATGTATGAATTCGGTGTTCCATTTGTGGTTGTGTTTCTTGTTTATTTTGTGTTTGCTATGACATGTTGATAAGCTTAGTTAATCAAATTGGTATATCAATAAAAGGTTAATAAGTTATGAAAAAATTTAGAATCTGTGGGAATACTAATTCACCCCCCTCTCAGTATTCTAGTCTATTCAACCAATTCAACACCTTCTACATTGATTGGCCATGTACTTGATTGGTTTGTGTCATCATCATCCTTCATGCACATAACAAAATTTTATAAATTTCTAGAGGGGCGTGCTATTTGGGTTTGGATTCCTACTTCATCTAATTTATGGGAGTGGCTTTACATATCACCAATGGATTTATTTATTTATAAGGGGAGAAATGTAGTTCCTAGGTTGTGGATCATATTTTATTTTTTAGTCTTTCATCGTTGGAAATAGAGCTACCTCTTCATGGAGGGATTCCTATAAATATTTTCTCTCTCTTTTGGAGGGACATTTATTGTACTATTGTGATAAAAGAAATCCTTGGGAGGTCACATTGAGTCCTCAATTCCTTCTTTCACATTTATTTCATTTTCTCTATTTTGGAGAGGATTTTTTTCCCATGTGGTTTTATTATTTTCTATTGTTGTGAGAGTTTGTATTGTTTTGTACATGGGGGAAGAGGGGAAAATCTAAATCCTAATGGTTAGTGCGTGAACCAAAATAAAACATAAATAAAAACATTATGCACAAATCAACCATTATACCTTAGTTCTTCACTTCTTCCTCTGATTGAGCTTGATGAAGTAGAGGCGCCTTTGTTTCTCTACTTGATTTGCTCCTTGGATGAGGATTGTGGATTGCTCTCCACTACACAACAAGATGGGATTTGGATTGGATGTAGATGTGAATGATGATGATGATGGATGAGAGAAATTTGCCTTAGATGATGGAATATTTTGGCATTATGATGATATCATGGATGATTTTGGATCTCAAATGGACAACATAAGATTGGATGGAAAGTGGATGATTTGTAAAGAGATGAGACTCCAATTTATAGATTGGAGGAGGTCAAAATGGAGGGCCAAGATTGATTTGGGAAGAAGGGTTGAGATCGATTTGAGAGGGAGAACATGGATTGAGAGGATAACGTGTGGGATTCAAGAGATATGCCATAAAGGCATTTCTTGTCTCCACGTCTCTCAAGGTTCATGGAGAAGAGCTCCCAAGTACATTGGGAAGAGAAAAAGGAATTAAAAATTCCTTGGAGAAAGGGGAGAGGAATTAAAAATTCCAAAATAAGAGATATGTGGGAAGACTAAATGAGAAAAGGAATTACGAATTCCTTGAGAAGAGGATGCATGGGGAGATTTAGAGAATTTGAATTTCTTTGAAAGGATCAAGGTGATTAGGGATGTGCAACTAATTAAGGAGATTGATTAGGTGGGTTAATGGGTGATTAGAGTGCAAGTGAGAAAGTTAGGACGATGTGATATGAGGAGAGAGAATGAGTGGATGAATATAAAATTAGAGAATAATGATAAGTATGATTAAGAAAGAATTAATTAGGCTAAATAAAAATTATAGAAAGTGATTTGTAGGAATCACGTGAATAGATTAGTTAATTGAAATTAATTAAGTAGGGTTTAGAGGAAATAAATGATACTTGAAATGATTTTTTAGAAGAATGGGAAATAATTAATTTATTGATAAATTAATTATAAGGTTTTAATGATAAAATAAATAAAATTTGATTTAATTAATTTTAAGAGGAATAAGGATAAACATAGTTAAATAAATTAATTATGTAGAAAGGCTTAAATTAATTAAATTAATATTTAATTAATTTTAGGTGTCTACATTTTGCCCCTCTTTTGATATAGCATCATGAAGTGATGTTATATCAAAGAAAAATAAAACACACTAAATGAAATGGTTAAGGACTAGTAACATGATGCCCCAGTCATAGGTGAGATGAGGAAGGATGACAAGGAGGTAGTGGCATGCCCCCTCAAGAGGACATGCAAGTTCTAAGAACATGAATGTGCTCTCAAAATGGATTAGAGGACTAGAGGATTGAGGATGAAAGCATGTAAAAAGGATAAGATTGATGAACGGGGAATGAATGAATTAGAGTCTCCAAGATAAATGGATGAAATGAGATGAATGAACGAAATAAGGCAATGGATGGAATTTCTCATTGTGTAGATGTGGAGAGCAAACCTAGTTTTGATTTTGCAACAAACTATATACACCACTAACTATAGAAGTTAGGATGTTATGAATATCTGATGCGTGGACTAGACTCTCAGACAATAGGTATCTCAATGCACATAGGCTCACAAACACTGATGATGGTGTAGATGCAAGACTGTAGGATCATACAAGAGGAACCATCAAACATTCCATACCATAAAAACTATGCCCGACTATGCACCAACCAAGACATACCAAGATATAGGATGATCAAGGTAGCCCTAAACAGGTATAGTTATGGGATAGAAGATAAAAATCAAAGTGAACAAATCCCAATCATGAAAACAACTTGCACATGGCCAACTGATATCTCTTGCCAAGAGTAGGACATGGATCTAGATAGGTTGTCATACATGGGAAGGATACATCCCGATGGACAAGTGATGGATTTGGATAAATTGCCAAACATGGGAAGGATACATCTTGATGAGCAGAAGGACTGGATAAACTGCCAGACATAAGAAGGATGCATCCTGATGGGAAGGGTGTGGATAGATTGATGGAAGGCAACAGATAAGAAGGTTATGGAGGGTCTGCAAATGAGAGGATTGCTACTTGGATTTGATTAGCATAGTATGGATGTGTGTTTGGATTACACGGAAGTCAATATAAGCTCAAATAGATGGGAAAATGTTAGTTTGATGGGGATCGTAAATGGATTGAATAAGATGGAAGAGGGATAAATGATTGGATAGGATGTGAGGGGGATAAATGATTGGATACAATAGAATTGGATTGTGGATATAGGATAAATGGATGGGGACCAATGACAAGGGAGAACCAAGTCTTGGTAAAAGGATAGAATAGATGGAGAGATTGCTTGGATAGGAGATGGAGGGATTAAGGAGATGGATAATGATAGGATATGGAAGACTAAAGAATGAAAGATAGGTGGAATGGAGATCCAAGATTTATTGCACAAAGGAGGGAGAAATTCCCCACTAAAGGTAGTGCAATTAAGGGTGGAAGGATGGTGGATAATGATGTATGAGATGGAAGCAAGGGATATAGATGGGGGAGGAATTAAGGCTTGAATTTTCCAAAGCATGCATGGATATTATTTTTCCTCTATCTTGATCAAGATCAAAGGTATGAATTGTGGGATGGATTTGGATAGGACGAGATGGAGGATATGGATAGGATAGTCAAGAACAAGGATAGGGAAGGAGGATGGACTTAAATAGGATGTGGATAGAGGATAAGGTATATGAATGATGTGGATGGTGGTATATAATTGATGAAGCTTGCCCCCAACTTTAGAGTGCAAGAGGATGAGGGGATTACACATGATGCTTGTTTACCAAGTTTTCATCATGGTACTTACCCAAGGTGCCACAAGATGTGGTTTTCACCATTTGATGGATTTTTTATTTTTGAATTTTTGGATGGATGAGGATAAGTGGATGTGTGAAAGGGGGATGGAGGGAGGACTCAAGCATCTAGTTCCATGGATAGTATCCCTTAAAGATATTTTATAATGAACCAAGATAATTGGAGGTATGCTCATATATGTTGGTAGAAATAGTTGGGGAGATGGAATGGATGGAAGATGGAGGAGGATAAGGATTTATGAAAAAGCTTGAATTAAAGGGATGGGATTATGGAAAATGGATGTTGGATAATGGATGAAGTTGTGAAAGACTTGTGGATAAATGGATGGGGATGTTGGGAAGATAAACATTGGCACACACCTTGAAGGGTAGTGAAGTTGTGGAGAAGAGGATTTTAAATTAGATGGAGGATAAAACATAGATATTGGGACATGAGGGCCCAAAACAAATGAAGGGGACGATGGGCTTAAGATAGTGGATTTTGGGACATAAGGACCCAAAATGGATTTTGAATATGGAAGATTGTTAGATGGAGGATTGGAGGACTTATGAGTGGAGGGAGCTTTTGGATTAGCAAGTTTGGATGCAAATTTGGATTTTACTTTGAGATGCATTGCTTCTATGAGTAGTTTGGGAATCCACATAGTTTTTGATTTTTTCTTTTTGGGCCTTTCTTTCTTTTGGATCATATTTTTATGTTCTTGAGAATGTCTTTTTGAGGGGAAATGTTGATCCTTGGATTTTTGTGGATTTAAATCTTTATGCATTTTAGATTTGGCATCCAAATTTCTTCTAATAGAAATTGTATGGGTGCAAGAGGATGGATGACTTTGAGGTTTTTGGGGTGGGATGATGGAGGAAGAATATTGGAATGAATTCAAGGATGTGTGCCTATGTTGATCTTGCTTAGAAATCATTTGAGGTGATGGAGTGATGGATGGAGGGATGTAAGGACCCAAGATGGATGGAAGGGATGAAGGGTTTAGGTTTGGAACATAAGGATGCAAAATAGATGTGGAAGATGGAGGATGGTGTGATTTTTATTTATAAGAAATGATTTTGGATTTAGGAGTAATGGAATATATACCAACATCTTGAGCATGAGCTTTGTATCCAAGCCCATATGAACTTTCATTATCTTTGACTTGAAGGGGTTTCAATATGCCTCGTTCATGGAGATGCCTAACCCTTTGCCTTGATAATTAATTTTTTTACAAATTATTTTTCCAATAGGATACTTTTTATTTTGGAAATAATATGCGAGTCCATTTTGAGGGGGGTGGGATGTGGAAGGTATTGTAAGCTCTCGGAGGAAACCGGAGTGGATGAAGGTAGAAGAGCCAAGTTGATAGGTATGGGGTTCATGGATAGCTTGGATAGGGGTGACGAGATCTTGTGGAGGATTAGGATCATGTGGAGGATTATGTGGAGGATGAGGATCATGTGTGGGATTAAGAGAAATTTTAGGATCATAATATGGATGGGGATCATGACATGGAGAGGAGGGGACACCTTTATCTTGACTTGGCATGGGAATATGTGGTGGAGTGGAATGGATAATTATATCTTGAGATGGGAGGAGAGAATTATATGAAGGGGTTATTTTTTCTTTAGATGGAGTGGAGGGGATGAGATCATGAGATGGAAGGGGATTTTGTGATGGAGGGATGTCTTGATCTTGAGGTGGAGAGGAATCTATGCTAGCATGCTTTGGAACAAGCTCTTGACATATTTGAGGTTGAGGAGATGGTTTAATAGAGGAGGGGGTGGATTATTTGACTTGGATAGATGGGGGGATGGGAGTATCATGGAGCATAGGGGATTGAGGTGTGTCTTGATGGGGAGGGGGTGGAGGTGGATGTAGGACTTGAGGAGATTGGGCAACTTTATTTTGAGGAGGGGATTTTGTCTCCTTTGCTAGTATTTCTTGGATAAAATTATGGAGAAAGGACTTAGAGGATGGGGATGGTGTGGATTTTGGAGAATGAGTGTTATGTGGAGGTTTAGGATTAGATAGAAGTTTGGATTGGGATATGGATGGGGGAGAAGATGGAGGTATAGATGATGGATAGGAGAGGTATGTGGGTGAGGGATAATATGAAGACATGGAAGGGGAATGAGATTAATTTCCCTTGTCAAAGGTAGGGGAAATATAAGAGATGTGAGATGAATTGGGATTGACTTGGTAAGTGGGTTGGGGTGGGAGACATGAATAGGTAGAAGTTGGATAACTTTGAGGCATGTATGCGCTCGATGGGCATAGTTGATAGAGCGATACTTGAACTTCCATATCCATTTCCTCAAACCAACCCATGATGTTTGAATGTGGATTTTGAATAGCCAACTTCTACTTTTGACAATGCAATGGTAACTTTAAGATGATGAGAATGGGAAGACAATTTGGAATTGGATGGATAGACTTGATTGAGAAAAGTGATGAGATGATGCTAGATGAAGATGAGGATTAGGAATTGGCCAATTTAGATTGGATTGAGGATTGTTTGGATTCAATTTGATTTTCTTGGATTGGATTGTTCCTTGGATTAGGACACGATTGATTTGGGTTAGGATGACACCTTAGCCCCTAGATTAGGACTTAGATGGGAATTGATGATGTGGACCACAAGCAAGGTGACAACCAAGCTAGGTAAAATTTGGACCTTTGCAATTGATCAAACCTTCTTCTACTTAGGGTAGCCTTATGTTCCTAAGCAAAAGAGGGTAAAAGGATTAGGGTTTTGATCAATCCAAAATGATTAAGAAAAGGTACTTGGGGGAGATTATTTCCCAAGCACAAAGGCTAATTGATTGATTGATTAAAGATAAAGGTATAAATTAAACTTTCACAAAGTGTCGACCTTAGGATGAGGTTGATTAATTGATTGATTGGATTGATTATGATCGATTAAGTTCATGTGCTAAGTCCTTGAGGATGGAATGAAAGTGATTATGGAAGGATGGATTGATGACAGGTAGAAGAAGGGGAAAGCTACCCAACACTATATTGATGATTGGCCAGAGATATTTGTTGGGATTGATGATCATTTGGACGGATGAAAATGGATTGGGGATTTGACTTGAATGGAGATGATGAAATAGGGGTTTGATAGTGACAAAATGAAAATTGAAGGGTTTGGTCAAATTTGGGATTTTTTTGGATTTTATCTATTCTTAGAAATGGAAATCAAACAATGACAAGCACATTGGCCAAGTATACCACTTAATGATGAGTGTGCAAGTGATGGGGGGACCTAAATTAGCCCAAATTGATTTTACAGGTGTAGCACAATTGAAGACACTTGAAGACAACATGACTTAGGTTGGAAGATGGAAACAATTCAATAGGCCTCTCGCACAAGCGATACCTCAAACAAGCGGATAAATAGAGATTCTAGTAGCACTAGCTCCCCCTTACACTGCACTCACCTCTTGAGGAATACCAGATTATCTTACCCCAAAGATCCGAGGATCTATTATATGGGGAATTCCTATCTCATCTTGAGTGGGTACATGAGAGGTAACTTCGGGGTACGATCTACATCCCCTGCACTATTATGTGGGATTTGGGGATACTACACAAGGTTCTTAGTGTAATTTCAAGGGATCACCAATCCAATGATGGATTCTCGAAGCAAGCCACTTAAGGCTCTAAGTGAGCTTATCAGTGCAGGGAAGGCCCCCACATACGTTAAATTCACTCAGCACCTTAGCCACCTGACCAACTTATTTATATAGCGGCTCGAAAAACTCACTCGAGATCATGCCAACAGAGTTGATATCCCCCACATGTCCCAATTTGAGATACCCTTGTGAGGTGATCAAATCCCCATCAAGAATACCCCTCACTACTAAAATAAAAAGGGGTGTTGTTAATCACTTTTCTCTTACACCCAAGATCCACGAAGGCGAGGGGAGAGGATACTAAGCATAACGATGGGTCCACCCTACACACGTGTAAGTGCACAAGACACAAAAAACACAAGTTCTTTTTTAACCCCAAAGTAAAATGAGGGAGGGCACCTATGGTTGTGGATGTGAGACATGTGCCAACTGCACCTCCCGCTTCATCAGTTGGGTCTTCTCCTTCATCAATTTTGGCTCTGGAGGCCTCTCCCATGGAACACGTTGTTGTTAAGCCTCCCTATACTTTCTTTCCTAGACCCCATTTGTGTCATAATCAGCAAGTGCATGAGTGTAAGCATCATCAGTGCATGATATCCTGTGAGCATGAAGTCACTGTGATTGCCACGAGTGAACTGATGGCGTTTGTCCCTGTCACTTCTATGCCTAGTTACAAGTCTATTGATCTTGCTCTTGCTTTGTCCTCAATCATATTTCCCTCCACTCTAGGGATTGTTGATAAGCCTCACCCTAAATGGGTTCAAGTTTTGTTCGCCCCTTCATTGGAGCCTCCTTTATCACTTCCTTGCTAGATGTTCCTTTGTTTTCCCGACCTATAAATATGTGGTGCCTAGTGCAGCCCTATTATTCTCTGGCTTCTTTATAGCCTTCTCTACATCATAGTTTTCCTAGGGTACTCAAGCTTACTATGGTTGATCGAAGGCCTTCACCTTTGTAGAAACTGAAGCAAAAGTTTAAGCAAGGCCCCATGCTTGATTTTCACCTTCAGAAGTCAACTTTGGCGCCTTTAGTCTTTATGTCTTTTTCTATGTCTATTTTAGTTTCATTGTTTGCTTCTATATGCTTTGTTTAGGAGATTCCACATTCTTTGAAGTTTGTTTTTGCCCCTCTTTTAGAGGTTGGTAGTGCGGCTCCTATTCTACCACCTCGAATTGAGTCACTTGCCTCTTCTGATGAGAGGTGTTTGTTTGACTCCTTAGAGGATATCCTGCAACTATCAACGATCTTTATGAGATTGTTGAACCTCTCCTCTTAGAGGCTCTTGGATGACAATGTGAAAGCTACCTCATCCCTAACTCTTGTTATTGGTGTTGTGCCCAACATTTCCCTCATAGTTGTTCCCCTTCGATCTCAACCTCCCTCTACGTATGTTCAAGATTGCGAGGACAATGACCTATTGGTGGATGACGTATAGGTTAGTGCCTCTCCTTCTTTATCTTGTAGATTAGAGTGTGCATGTATGTGTTCCCCTGTCCTTGCTTTATATGTTTGTTCCCTCCCTAGGATCCAAGTCACCTTGTTGGTACTTGGAAATGGGAAGTTATCTATCTGGGTGAACTCACAATACTGGTTCCCACTTTTTGACCAACTTTGACACAAATGAACATTTTATAAAAAACCTTCACTTTGTGACACCTATAACTTTTAAACCGTTAAGAATTTGAAGATGATGTAAACTAGTGATTTGTAAAATCTTGTTTGTAGATTCTAAATATATTTTTTTTCAATTTTTTTTGAATTAAATTTTATTGATTTTTCCATCTCCCTCAAAAAATAGTTTTTTACAGCAAACAACATTTTCTAAGAGTGATGTGCATCCCGAAATGCATAACTTTTTTTTCTATAAATGATAAAAACTTAATTCTTTTGAATTTTGGTTTGTAACATCAATACCCAGGGCATGCAGTTGGTTTGATAGTGATATGTTAAATATTTTTTATTTTATAAGTTTTGAAGTCTGATTAATTATAATTTAGATATAGGTGTACATTTGAACATTTGAACACGTAACTTGTTCTATATATATATATATATATATATATATATATATATATATATATATATATATATATATATATATATATATATATATATATATATATATATATAATTAATTAGTTTACTATTTTTCCCAATGCATTGAACAAAGAAGTTCATGTTCGGTGAAAAACCTACATTCATAAGAAATAAAATAAAAATATATTAATGAAATTAAATATATTAAAAATTATACTATTTGAAAAGCTTATAATAAGGACTAAGTACTTAAAAAAAAAAAACTTCTAAATGAATTCATTTGAACATTTGATAGATGCAAAGGAGACTCCATTGCAAGTATGATTTAGAAGTAGAGAGGTTATATCCAAGAAATTTTGATCTAAGAGCCTTTGATCTAAATCTCTTCAATTAATTACTTCAAATGGGACCTCTTAAAGATTAAATCATTATATTTTTTAATAAATGTATGATTTCAGCAAAAATCAAGATGTACCAAAAAGTGGGAACCATCATTGTGAGTTCGCCCATCTTTATATGTTACATGCTCTTCTGAAGGACCCAAGCCACTTCATAGGTTCTTGAAATGGGGGATTTTCTATTTTAATATTCTTTTATTTGTCAATCACCCTTCTTCTATTTGTTGTATATTAATCTTTTATATCGAGGACAATGCAAGGTGTTGGGGGCATTAGGCTCTCTTCCATGTTGATCTTCTTTTTATTTTCTCTTTGTCTTCACATTCCTTCTTCATACGATCCCAAAATTTTGGTACCATGATGAAACACTCATACACAACTATATATCATCTCATTCCACTGCTATGTGTTCTAACACCAAATTAGTTGATCCCCCTATGCCCTTGTATTTTTGTTGATGTTGTTTATGTGTCATTTGTTGTAAAGTGGTATCCCATGGAAACATCTTGCTATGTTTATGTGACACAACATCCCTTATCCTTAGAATGATATGTATTTCACACATACCATTCTAAGGGGGGGCCTCCCACGCTTACAATTTTTTGCATTTTTTCATTACTACACTATCTATCTTCATATTGCATTATCTTGTTTTCCTATTATTGGGGTTCAAACACTTGATCCATTATCTTATTTGCCTATTACTGGGGGCCAAAATGCTTGATCTTTGATCACCTTATCATATGGCCATCTACAATAACTTGCTACCCATACCAGTGAAATCCATTATCTTGTTTGCCTATTAGTGGGGGCCAAACCACTTGATCTAAGGTCACCCCATCGCATGGCTATCTAGCATAACTTGCTACACATACCAAAAAAATCGATAAACCAATATCTTGTTTTCCTTGGTGCGGGCCAAACCACTGGGTATTACTTTTTGTGGGGGACAATCCACTCTATGTAAGGTCACCCTATTCTATGGCTATCTAGCATGACTTGCTACCCATATCGATAAAATCTATTTATCTTTTTATCAATATTAGTTATCTCACTACCTACTGCATCATATTATTTTCTTTTTCATCTAACATGTTTGTCTACAACTAACATGTTTTTGATGGACCGACCTAGTAACATCTTTTTAAAGATTTAGGACTCTTCCCTGGGGGCATCTCTACACGAATAGAGGATTATGTTTCCCCTTCGTATCTCGGTAATCTCTACTTTATCTCACATCTCAATAATAATAATAACCTTGCTAAAGTGGGGGAAAAATATAGTGTTGTAAATTACACCCCATGTAATTCTATGCTACATAAATGCCTCCGCTTTACACCAATTGGAGATCTTCTTAACTATCTTGTCCTTTTGTCCAATTCACTTGTCTCGTCAGCTTCCATCTTGTCCTTTTCCTAACCATATTGACTGTTTGACTCTAGACACTAGCGCACTGCAAAGATGTTCACACGCCATGCTAGCATCTCATGAATCTGATAGTTTGAAGGTGGTCATTTAAGCATTATGTCTACACCTAGAATATTCTCGTAATGCCTCTAGGTGTGTCCACTAGCATCTTCTTTCATCCCAACATGCTTATATTCCCTCTAGGAGTTCATTTTTTCTCTTTAGTTGCTCATTCAATGACACTACTTGTTTCTCAAACTTTCTCCCGAATTTAGGTTGGTTCATTCTTATTTTGGAAGCTCTCATTTGTTATGTACTTGGCTCTCACACGTTGCTATCATTGTCACTCTTTGAGGAAGACTGGCTTCTTCTTTCTTCTTCATGTAACAAACTTCTCGCTTTGGGTGTGGAAGGGGAGTCTTCTTCTTCCCTTTGCTTTGTTATCTTTGTAGCATATTATCTTTCTATTGTTACACCTTTTATCTACTATTTCCATTATTATCACATTTCTATTTTGGTTGTCCATGGAGGTGGAAACACCAAAGCAAGGGTCTGACTATGGCAGGCCACTAAAACACAATCACGACCTTTCATCTTGTTTTCTTTGTGTGTAGGTTGTTGAGTTGATTTGAGGAGCTAATTGGAGACTTCAAGCATGGTTCAGTTGTAAGATTTCATCTCTTTCCTTTTCTCTTTCACTATTTCATAAATAGTCGCATTTACCTTTTCGCACTATTATTCACTTCTCTTTTGTTATTTGGACACATTTCCATCACATTTAATTCTCTATATGGACTTTGTGACTATGTCCATACAAGACACTAGTGCATCGCATTATCATCTAAGACCCGCATGTGCATCCTCAAACAAAGCGTCATTGGGTCACATCAGAGGACCTCTGTGACATGTTCAGTGTCATCTAAGGGGTACTTGAAATTCTTATACTTTGTACCACATCCTGAGTGGAGAGGTTGATTATTGAGTCCTTGATTGGTGTTCACCCACTTATCGGAGTGGTTCACTTTTTCCCATCTACAACATCAGATGTTGTAGATTTTCTCCAAGAGAATATTTTGAAGTTACTTTTCTTTCATGATGACCATTGTGGTTTCCAAACCATTTATAGGCTTCATTGCTTCTGAATTGAGAGGTTTGAAAAGAAAGTGCTTCAAAAGAATATTAGTGAAAAATAGAGGGAAAGAGAGAAATGTATGAAACTCAATTTTTGGGTGGTTCAAGTAATCTCTATTGCACTAATTCCTAATTGGTAGTAGATATATTCTTAGCTTGGGAACTATATCTAACTCTATTAGGGCTATAGATGCCTAGCTAGTAGTAGAGCTATGCTCAATACATCCCTATATGTTAAAAATATAACTTCACTCGCATAGTTTGGATAACATTGTTAGGACCCGGGAGGCAACTGAGAGGGGGGGGTGAATCAGTTGACTATGAATTTCAACCCAAATACAACTTAATCAAACTTGATACTTAATACTGGTAAACTAAACTTAATGTCGGTTAACATATGAATAGTTAATATCAATACCGGCGAAACTTAATGCATAAAAGAGAAAAAGAAACAACATCCACAACACATAGCACAAAGATTTGTACATCGAAACCCTATAAGGGGAAAAACCATGGTGGGAAACCTTACCCACAATCAGATGATACTACTGCAAATAGTATGTGTATACAAATGGGATATGCACATGTAGAAAGGCCAACTGCCTAGAGCTCACTACTCAATCACAAAATATGAGTCACACTGACTACAATTGGATGGTTAAATCCAATGATAATGTACTACTCAAAGTAGCATCTTCAATGTTGGCTTCAATACCAGTTAAGCTCTGATAATCACCTTCAAACCTTCCTTGAACCTTCTCTATGGTCTCCTCATATGATCTTCAATATTCACACATACCATGTTACAATACCATAGCCTTGCATACCATATACCATTCCCTCTCATCTCATCAATTGAGATCTTACATATATACAAAAATATAAGACCAAATGTGTAGGTCAGCTTACTAAGAATATTACAATAAAATCAATTACAAATAAGTCAAGATGTGATGCATCATGTCGACTCAATACATTTACAATAATATCCAATTAATAAATCATCTCCATAACGTGTCATGTTGTTCTGGAATAGATAATGCATACTGGTCCATAACCTAGACCAATTTGCCAGTAACTGCAAACATGTCGACCCGATTAGCACATAAATCAAAATTTTCATCTTTACGATACCATAAACCAAGATTTTTTGTGCCTTGTATATACCGAAAAATCCTTTTTATTGTTGATTCATGATTTTCTTTAGGATTACTCTGAAATCTTGAAACAATACATACTGCATTCATTATAGCAGGTCTTGTTTGTGTCAAATACAGTAAACCTCCAATCATAGATTTGTATCTTGTCAGATTAACAGGAGCTAAATCATCCTTCAATGTCAATTTGTCAGTTGTATTCATAGGAGTACTTACCGGT
The DNA here is from genome assembly GCF_030272615.1 of Cryptomeria japonica. Lineage (NCBI taxonomy): Eukaryota > Viridiplantae > Streptophyta > Pinopsida > Cupressales > Cupressaceae > Cryptomeria > Cryptomeria japonica. Next base: position 554,508,226 of record NC_081414.1, on the reverse strand, counting down.
TTGGAGTTTTCCATACCAAATTTCTTCAACAGTTCCTTCAAGTATTTTGTTTGACATATGAATATACATTTATCAGTTTGTGAAATCTGCAATCCTAAAAAGAATTTTATCTCCCCAATCATAGACATTTCAAATTCTTCCTACATCTTATTAGCAAAGTCTGTACACAATCAATCTTCTCCTCCAAAAATGATATTGTATGCGAGAAAAGTGGTGCAATGAAATGAAAATTATGAAATCATGACTAGTCCACACACCAATGGGACTCTTGGTGCAAGTTATGGAGCTATATTGAATAGCTCAACTTCCCAAGGGATGTTCCATTGTTCTCTATCTCACAAGACCCCTTAAGCCAATGCCTTCACTCTTAGATCACTGAGCAAAGTGACTTAGGGATGACAATCATGAGAATGAGGGATGTTTTGATCAATCTAACATGAATGCAATCCTAACTATGCATGATTTTAACAAATATGAGTTAAACTGGTATGTATGCGATGATAAGATGAAAAGATTAGTAAAAGAACTATCCTAACATGATATACTAGATTAATGTGATTATTATGATTAAGACAAAATACTTCTAATATTCTTATTAGATTATTTCTATTCAAAGAGGAATTGAAATGCTTGATAAAATTGAGTATAAGTGTGATGCTAAAGACTTGTCTCTAAAAATGGAGGAAATAGAGCTCTATTTATAGGAAAAATAGGGCAATGGATGGTCAAGATTGGATAATCTTATCAAGGGCTAGGATTGAAAGTTAATCAATTCATGTTTACAATTCTCACCAAAGAAATGGTGACAACTGTCAACATAAGATTGCTTGAGCGGAGATGTAAGAAGCATTAAATGCTTGAGAAGACCTCATGGTTACCTTAGAAGGTAAGGGTTAAGGTTAGGTTAAGAAAACCCATTGGATAAAGATTTTACCCAAAGGAAAAACTCTTGTGCAAGGGTTAAAGGAATAACCATGGTCAAAACAATGAATGCTTGATGAGACCCCTGGGTTAGATGAGGGTTGAGTTAGGCAAAAAGTCTCTAACCATGCCAAAAGGGTTAGTTAACCATTAATGGTTTGGAAGACTTTGGGGGAACTCAACAAGTTGGTTTGTTGAAGGCATAAAGGCTTTAATGCTTTTGGAAGACTTTACTCCAAATTTGAGAAGTGACATCCTCAAATTTAGGGAAAGGGGATAATTGAAGGGTTTATGCTAATTGATTAAGATTAGATAGGTTCTAGAAGAGTCTACAAAGAGGGTTAGGAGGCAAGTGGGAGAAGTAGGAGAATGCAAGTGGATGGAGGATAATTTTAATTAAAATAAATTGCTTTATTTTAACAAAATAGATGGGGGATTTAAATAAATTAGATTTATTTATTTGAAGTGAATAATTCAATTAAATGTAAATTTAATTAAAAGGAGAGAGAAGGGATTTAATTAAATAAAATGATTTATTCAATTAAATGACATGAAAGGCTTAGGTAAATTTTAAAAAAAAAATTGAATAATTTATTTAATCAAATAGAAGAATGTGGATGATTTAATTAAATTAGATTTAAGTAAATAGAGGAATGAGAATAAAATGAACATTAAATATTCATTTAGGAAAGTGGTCATTTTTATATGTCTACATTTTGCCCCTCTTTGAAGTGACATGTGTGCACATGTTGATTCAAAGAAAATTGATGCGTCATCAAAATTTGATGTGATGTGATGTCAATGTCCTGATTGTCGATGTCATGCCTCGGATTCGATAAATGATATTGATAATGCCCCCTCTGGAGATGAATCAAAAAAATTGAAAATTTGGGTGTTGCTGATAATTGTTGTAGGTTCGATCGCATTTTTTTTAAAATTTCGTCTGTGTTTAATGCACGTCAATTTATTCATCTCCCAATAATAATTTTTTCTAGGGTTATAAGTGAGAGCACGAGCAAAATACATGCCCCTCTTACTAACCCTAATTTCGTTTTACCCTATAAAAAGGTTAAAAGTGATTTTATTTGTATCATTTGTGCTTGTTGACTTTTGGAGATAGTGACATTTGGAGAGTGACAAAATTCTAGTTCCCTATGCTTCTCACCGATTCAAGCACGCTCATCGATACCGGAGGCCCGCCACGTATGGTCCACCTGTAAGTTGTCATGCCCAAACTTTTGGGCAAAAACACACACAACAAAAAAATTTTGAACACTTAATTGCATGCAACCTATGCTTAATTAGATGTGACAACTTAACAGGTTGCTCCAAGTGGAGCCTTAAATTATAATAAAACATTTTTCTAATGTGAGCGATGAATAGAACAAATTTATCTAGAAGCCTTAGGTCTCTATGAAACTCCTAGACGACAAAGTTAGGATATTCCTAACATAACAATTTACGATAACTCCTATAATCAAATGGGACAAAATGAATTTATAAGGACATCGAATGTCCCCTTTGTTACAGTTGCAATTTATAATTCTTAATTAGATCTGTCTCTACTAAATAAGCATTGATATAATTTCTTGATTCAATATTAATTATTTATCTCCCAACAAGTTTCCTCCATTAATAAATAAATAAACTCATTTAAACAAAAATCTCTAAATTAATTGCCAAGAGATATCATTACTCTCAATTAATCTTTTTTATTTTAATAGGAATTAATTAAATTAATTCTAGCAATTGGATTTTTAAATCCCATGAATTATTTTAATAATAATTATAAGGTGTCTAAAATTTGACTAAAGGGCTAAATTGTTGGTAGTTTGGTATGGTTTTGTCATTGATGTCAACACCTACTAAATACACCTACTTTGGAGATCCAGCAACATTCACTGGCAATCAGTAAACTGTTCAAAACAGTCACTAGTTTATGGTTAACCGGCAGGATATAATGTTCACCGGTACCTGCATTGACATGGAAGATGCCTGGTAATGTCGAAGACATCATGTGGACACCTTTCTTTGAAGTAATAATCATTGGCATATTCTTATTTGCATATTTTCTTTTACCAGCAAATAGGTCCAGGTTATCTAGGGTTACACTGGTAGGTTTATCTTTTCCAGATCAGCATGGCACGCTATGAAGATGATTTATTATTGTTGTAAATGCATTAAGCCGACATGTTCAATCGGTTATTGCATCGGATATTATATTATTTGTAAATATTTTATTGTAATATCTTGTAGAGCCGACCTACTAAAATTGGTCTTAGGGTATGGTATAAATGTAAGATCTTACTTGTAAGATCATGTGTGGAATGCGAAAAAGATTTAAGGAAGGGTATATGCGAGATCAAGCAGGAATATATACGAAGACATCATTTGAAGGTGAAGTTAGGTTTTTGTAGAAGCATATCAGCATTACACCGGTACTGAATCCAGCATATGAAGATGCTATTTTGTGCAGTACATTCTCATTGGATTTAACCATCCAACTGTAGTCAGTGTGACTCTCATTTGTGTTTGAGCAGTGAGCTCTAGGTTGTTGGCCTTTCTGCATGTGCAGACCCCTCTTTGTACACTTACTATCTGCAGTAGTATCATCTGATTGCGTGTAAGGTTTCCCACCGTGGTTTTTCCCCTTACAGGGTTTCCACATACAAATATTTGTGCCATGTGTTGTGGATGACTTCATGTTTATGTTTCATGCATTAATTCTTACCGGTATAGCAATTTTCTGTTAACACTGTTTACCGGCATACTTAACTATCTTACCGGTACTAAGCATTAAGTTGGTTAATAAGATTTTGGTTTGAATTTATTAGACAACTGATTCACCCCCCTCTCTCAGTTGTCCCCGGGACCTACAATTGGTATCAGAGCTTAGTCCTTTTTTTGCAGAAGTTTAACAACTTGAGGAGATCCAATGTCTACTAATTATTTCAGAAAGGATAGTCCTAAACTTGATGGAACCAACTATGGAATATGGAAAATCAGAATGGAGACACATCTGAATTGCATTGGTAAAGACATCTGGGAAGTTACTAAGAATGGTTATACTACTGCTGTAGCCGGTCAACCTGCTCCTATTACTTTAGCTAAAGATGAAGAAAATGATTGCAAAGCAAGAGAAGCACTCTTGAGCGCATTATCAGATCAACAAATCATGGGGTTATCAGATAGATCTACTACAAAAGCTATTTGGGATCATTTGGAAACACTGAATGAAGGAGATTCCACAATCAAAATTGTAAAACTTGAAAGCTTCCGAGTCAGGTTTGAACATCTGAAAATGGAAGAAGATGAAAGAATTTCTGCTTTTATGGAAAGAGTAAATGAAATTGTTTTAGGTATCAAATGTTGTGGAGGAACCTTGAGTGAAGATGAGATTGTTTCAAAAATCTTAAGAGGTTTTCCACCGACATATAAAATGAAGGTTGCTGCTATTAATGAGTTGAGAACAATGCCTAATACATCAGTAACTAGGGATACATTGATTGGAAAACTTTTAGCTTTTGAAATTGAGGAATTTGGTCCTGTTACTACTATAAAAACTGATTTGGCCTTCAAAGTGTCAACATCATCTACTCCATCCTTTGACAAATCAAACTAGAGAGCCTTTTATGCAAGAGAACTTGAAGAAACTAGGAAGGAGAATGAAGAGCTTGAAGAACTCGAAGCACTATTTGCAAGAAAAATGCCAAAAGGTCCAATTGGAAGTAAGTATGAAGGTAAAGCACCCTTTAAATGTTTCAACTGCAATAAGATTGGTCATATGGCTTCAAGATGCCCTGATAGACATGCTAGACTAAGAGAAGAAACTAGAAGGACATACAAACCTAATCCTGAATATCAGAGATACAGATTTAAGAAAAACAAAGATAAATCTTGTTACATTGCTGATGAAGGTGTGATTGATGATTCTAATGAAGATTCAGTAGACAACGGATGGGTCTTTGTTGCTATAACAGAAGATCAACCGGTACCTATTGCTCAACCAGTAGAACAAGCCCTAGCAGCTAAAGTGGAATCAAAGGATGCATGGATTATTGACTCAGGATGCTCACATCACATGACTGGAGACAAAGGTAAATTCTTGAACTTTCAAGAATACAATGGAGGTTTAGTAAGATTCGGAGATGACAAAGCTTGTTCAATGAAAGGTAAGGGTTCAATATCTCTTGATGGTAAACATAACACTGACAATGTTTACTATGTTGAAGGATTAAAACATAATCTTTTAAGTGTTGGTCAATTAGTTGAGAAAGGTTTTTAGTTACAATTTAAAAATGGAAAATGCAAAATCATGAATAGAACTGGTTTAGAAATTGCAACCGGTAATTAGACTAGAGGTAATATATTTCATTTGAATAACAGTGAAAAGACATGCTTAATTGCTCATATAGATGAAAGTTGGCTATGGCATAAAAGACTATGTCATGTAAATTTTGATTGCATGGTAAAAATCAGTACTTCTAAGGCAGTTAGAGATCTACCTAAAATTGTGAAACCTCAGAATACAATTTGCAAGGAATGTCAATTTGGAAAACAAGTTAGAGCTAGTTTCAAATGTATTCTAGAAAAATCCAATAATGCTCTTGATTTAATTCACACTGATTTATGTGGTCTGGATAGAACTAAAAGCTTACAAGGTGATACATATTTTATGCTAATTATTGATGATTATTCTAGAATTTGTTGGGTTACTTTTCTCAGAGAAAAATCAGAAGCACTTGGGAAGTTCAAACTATTCAAAGCAATGGTTGAAAATGAAACCAGTAAGAAAATTAAATGTTTAAGATCAGATCAAGGAGGAGAATTCACATCCAGAGATTTTAATACATTCTATGAAGTAAATGGAATCAAAAGACAGTTATCAACACCTCAGACACCACAACAGAATGGAGTTCTTGAAAGAAAAAATAGAACTATTTTGGATGCTGCAAGAAGTATGTTATCAAAAGCAAATCTACCACATGTGTACTAGAAAGAGGCAGTAAGCACTGCTATCTATACATTTAACAAAGTTCACATCAAAGGTGAAACCGGTAAGACCCCTCATGAACTATGGTTTGGCAATACTCCTACTCTTAAGTATTTCAGAATTTTTGGAAGTAAATGTTATATTAGAAGAGATGAGTATATTGGCAAGTTTGATCCTAGAAGTGATGAAGGAATATTTCTTGGTTATTCATCTAAGAGTAAAGCTTATAGATGTTTTAATAAAAGACTACAAAAAATTATTGAGAGTACAAATGTAAAGATTGATGAACAATTCAGAGGAACTTCAAGGTATATAGACTCTGAGCCGGTAACAGAAATTATGACAAATGAACCAACAGTAAATCCACCAGTACAGAATGATGATCCAGTTACTCTGGTATCATCAGAGGATACCACAGTAATTGAAGAACAACAACAGACTAAGACACCCCAGTATGTAAGACTGAATCATTCTGAAGATCAGATAATTGGAAACAAATTTAAAGGAGTCATGACAAGAGGAAGATTGGCAAATGAAGAGGTATGTCTTATTTCTCAAATTGAACCATTATCTAATAATGAGGCATGTGAAGATAAATTATGGATTAAAGCTATGGAAGAAGAATTAGGACAAATTGAGAAAAATAATACTTGGACATTAGTTCCCCAGCCTGAAAATAAAAATGTAATTGGAACCAAATGGGTATTTAAAAACAAAATCAATGAAGATGGTAAGGTTGTCAGGAATAAAGCAAGACTAGTGTGTAAGGGATATTCTGAGAAAGAGGGAGTTGATTACAATGAAACCTTTGCACCGCTAGCCAGAATTGAGGCAGTTAGATTATTCTTGGCCTTTGCAGCTCACAAGGATTACAAAGTTTATCAAATGGATATTAAATGTGCATTTTTTAATGGAGATCTTGAAGAAGAAGTTTATATTGAACAACTTGATGGATTTTCTTTGACAGATAACAATGATATGGTTTGCAGATTAAGAAAAGCTTTTTATGGACTAAAACAAGCTCCAAGAGCCTGGTATGCAAGATTGGATAAGTATCTTCTAAAAATTGGTTTTACTAAAGGAAATGCAGATAGCAATTTATATTACAAAGTAACTAATGATGACATCTTGATTATGGAAGTATTTGTTGATGATATAATCTTTGGAGGAGAAGATGGATTATGCAAAGAATTTTCTCTTAAAATGAAGCATGAATTTGAAATGTCTATGATTGGAGAAATAAAATTCTTTTTAGGATTGCAAATTTTACAAACTGATAAAGGCATATTTTTGAGTCAATCTAAGTACTTGAAAGAACTACTTAAGAAATTTGGGATGGAAAATTCTAAACCGGTAAGCACACCTATGACTACAAATGACAAATTATCTCAAAGGGATGAATCTACACCTGTCAATCCAACTAGATACAAATCTATGATAGGAGGTTTACTATATTTGACACAAACCAAACCTGATATTATGAATGCAGTATGTATAGTTTCTAGATTTCAGAGTAATCCTAGGGAAAATCATGAATCAGCAGTAAAAAGGATTTTCCGGTACTTACAAGGCACAACAAATCTTGGATTATGGTATCCTAAAGATGAAATTTTTGATCTATATGCATACACAGAAGCAAATTGGGCAGGAGATGTGGATGATATAAAAAGAACCACTGGAGGAGCATTCTTTCTTGGAAAGAGATTAGTTTCCTGGTTAAGTAAGAAACAGAGTTGTACATCTTTATCAATAGCAGAATCAGAATATGTTGTAGCAGCAACAAACTGTACACAGGTACTTTGGCTTAAGCAAATGTTGAAAGACATAAAGTTAAAATGCAAGGAACCTATTACTATATATTGTGATAACACTGTAGCAATTGATATATCTAAGAATCCAGTATTACATTCTAAAACAAAACATGTTTCTATCAAAACAAATTTTCTAAGGGAAACAGTTGAAGAAAAGGAAATAAAACTGGTTTATGTGAATACTAAAGAACAGCTTGTAGATATTTTTACAAAACCTTTGCCTAAGGAAACTTTTGAGTATCTCAGAGATCAGCTCGGATTCTTACCTCCACTGGTAGAGACTTAGACAGTTGATGATTGTCATCAATCGGCAAAATTAAATGGACAAATCTTTTATTCCGATATTTGATGAGGAAGCTACTTCAAAGGGGGAGTAGTTGGTATATTGAATTGGTTGGTATTTTGTATGAACTTGACCTTTTGTGACTTTGGCATTTGATGTCAAAGGGGGAGAGATATATGGAAATATATGGAAAAACATTAAGGAAAGATATATTGAAAAATGCATTATCTTTTTGAGGAGAGATTGGTATGAGAATTTGGTATAATTACTCCCAGGGGGAGAATTGGTTTGTGTACTTGGCATTTCTGTTTTGGCACTTTGATGTTTTTTCCATCTTGTGTTGCCATCAATGCTAAAGGGGGAGATTGTTGGTATTTTGGTATGTTTTTGTCATTGATGTCAACACCTACTAATTACACCTACTTTGGAGATATAGCAACATTCATCGGCAATAAGTAAACTGTTCAAAACAGTCACCGGTTTATGGTTAACCGACAGGATATAATGTTCACCGGTACCTGTATTGACATGGAAGACACCTGGTAATGTCGAAGACATCATGTGGACACCTTTCTTTGAAGTAATAATCATTGGCATATTCTTATTTGCATATTTTCTTTTACCGGCAAATAGGTCCAGGTTATCTAGGGTTACACCGGCAGGTTTATCTTTTCCAGATCAGCATGGCACGCTATGGAGATGATTTATTATTGTTGTAAATGCATTAAGCCGACATGTTCGATCGGTTATTGCATCGAATATTATAATATTTGTAAATATTTTATTGTAATATCTTATAGAGCCGACCTACTAAAATTAGTCTTAGGGTATGGTATAAATGTAAGATCTTACTTGTAAGATCATGTGTGGAATGCGAAAAAGTTTTAAGGAAGGGTATATGCGAGATCAAGCAGGAATATACACAAAGACATCATTTGAAGGTGAAGTTAGGTTTTTGTAGAAGCATATCAGCATTACACCGGTACTGAATCCAGTATATGAAGATGCTATTTTGTGCAGTACATTCTCATTGGATTTAACCATCCAACTGTAGTCAGTGTAACTCTCATTTGTGTTTGAGCAGTGAGCTCTAGGCTGTTGGCCTTTCTGCATGTGCAGACCCCTCTTTGTACACTTACTATTTGCAGTAGTATCATCTGATTGTGGGTAAGGTTTCCCACCATGGTTTTTCCCCTTACAGGGTTTCCACATACAAATATTTGTGTCATGTGTTGTGGATGACTTCATGTTTATTTTTCATGCATTAATTCTTACCGGTATAGCAATTTTCTGTTAACACTGTTTATCGGCATACTTAACTATCTTACCGGTACTAAGCATTAAGTTGGTTAATAAGATTTTGGTTTGAATTTATTAGACAACTGATTCACCCCCCCCTCTCAGTTGTCACCGGTTTCTAAAATTGAAAAAGGAAAAAGTTAGAAAAAGATCAAAAAGGATCTCTCATCAAAAGGGAAGGTTATCTAACCTAGATGGCACCTTCTAATTTTGAATTTTCGCACATCTTAGAAAACCACTTTTTGGGGTGACTAAACAGTCACATGGGAGTAGACACATTCCTAAAAATACTCCTAACTCATAGGTATACCTTATGGGCTTTAGGAAACACCTTTAAACTACCCCTAGGAGTCCATTTGACCCCTTATAAACCCATCTAAAGTTAAATTTCGGGTCCAACCTGTGTTGACCACTCCAAAGACTCTTTACCCAAGGAAAATTTAGAACCACATTCAAATGTTTTGAAAAAGCTATAGTTGAACAACTCCCTTCAAGAGACAAGTCAAAATTCAAGACATAAATCAACACATGTGTCAAGTGACACAATAAAATACATTACAAAATTACGCATGGAAATTGTCTCTTGTTGGATTTAAATAAATCAATAAATAACATTTAACACACATGCATCATTTACTATTACAAATAAAATACAATACATACGGGGTGTTGTCTCTCCAAATAGACAACCCCTAGCTTTACAAATTTACATAGGTCTAGGTTTGGTTCTCCATAATGTTTCCATGGTCACATGGATAATTTTCCTATGCATCTCAATTACACATTAGTAATTCCAAATAGCCTCATATAAAATTAAGCACATGAATAAGAATACACATCAAACACTCTGCATACAACTTACATTTAAACAAATCAATATATCTTATATCCAAATAAATCCACATAAGCAATTATCATAATCCTCATAATTTTGATCCATACATCAGCCATGCATCCTATTTCTATCATCATAGTAAGGTCCTGTAAATCCAATAATGACATACATCATCTCAAAGTTATCCTATTCTAGAATCATATAAAGTTATGTATCCAAAACACATCAAAATATACACCTCAAGGTGAAATAATTCCGTAACCTGGTTCAATTAATTTTCTCACCAATCTATTCATCTAACATAGCCCATCCTATTGAATTATAGTATTTATTAGTAAGGTCAACCATGGTCAACTGAGTTAACCAGAGCTTGATCGGGGAGGGGCTCTACATAATTCATCTAAATTTTTCCCCTTTTGCTTTTTGTTTGGTCAATTTTGAGCATGTTTTTCATTTTTTGTGTTGGATTTTCACGTGTTAGCGCATAGGGTTAATGAATTAGGGTAGCGTCGGGGGATGTTGGGTAGTGAGTTGCAAGTTTAGGCTAGCACATAGGGGTAGGATAGTGCATGTCGCTAATAGGATAGTGCATAGCGGGAAAAGGGTAGCGCATAGAGTAGACCTAGCGCGTAGAGGAAAGATGGTGGTGCATGGGTAGAATAGGATAGCACATAGGGTCAGTCTAGCACGTAGGGTAAAGTTTGTAGCGTGTAGCTAAGTTTAGCTAGTGCATAGGTGGCATTGTAGCACATAGGGAAGATGTCTTAGCGCGTAGGCAGAAAATGCAATGATTTAGGAGGAAAATATGATGTTGCGGGGTAAAATTTAGAGGAAGGGAGATAGGTTGGGGTGAGTAGGTGTCTGCCACATGTTTTTGGATGGGTGCGGTAGCCAATCTTTGTGTCTGTGGTGCCGATGTGTGATTTTTTGATAAATTTTAAATTTGTCGTTGTTGTTGAATTTCCAAGTTGTGTGATTGAATCATGACCCTGACTGTTTGTTGTTTTAGATCTTTGATTTTTTTGTCATGAATATGATGTCCAATATGAGTTCTGATATGGTTCCTGATATGATTTTTGTGATATGAATGTGAGTTGATTTCGCGATATGGATTTGATAGATAAAACTTGATTTGATTTGGATTTGTTTCAAGTTGATATGGAATTTTGATTTCGATATGGGTTCAATTTTTTGATCTGAAACTTGATTTAATTTTCATTGTTTCAAGTTGATATGGAATTTTGATTTCAATATGGGTTTGATGTTTGATATGAAACTTGATTTGATTTTCGTTGTTTCAAGTTGATATGGAATTTTGATTTCGATATGGGTTTGATTTTTGATATGAAACTTGATTTGATTTTTGTTGTTTCAAGTTGATATGAAATTTTGTATTGAATAAATCTGATTTGATGTGGGAACTAATATTTGGACATGTTTTGCTTGCTACAGGAGTGGCTTGGGGTTCTGCAGTCACGAGAGTGATTTCTGAGGCCATGGTCTCTGATTCTGTGATTGACACAAGCGAATAGAGATATTATTGAGAGATGTGGGTTGTCCTCTTTGTTGGACATGCCTCAGTATATCATTAATTGGGGTTTACTAATAGCATTGGCAGAGAGGTGGCACAGTGACACCAACACTTTTCACTTGGCTACGGATGAGATTACAGTCACTCCAGAGGACTATTATCGGATTCTACAGATTCCTATGGTAGGGGCACTATTTCCTTATGAGCAGACAAAGGAGGGTGGGATAGAGGCGCTTCGCCAGATTTTTCATGATGATCTGATTTGTGGGTATGAGATCCATTGGCAGGAGTTCATAGATTTTGATTATGCCCCACTACCATCAGTACTGGCAGGTTTTGTAGGTGGCTTCTTGTGTCCCGACCATAGGTCGAAGGGACTGGCAGTGGGATGGGGATTGGTTCTGGAGGATATGGTGACACAGGGTCACTGGTTTGCATGGGGGTCATGTATGTTGGCCCATTTGTACAATGATTTGCATCAGGTGGTGTACTTAGGCTACAACAGCTTATCAGTCAGAGTCACATTGTTACAAGTGTGGGCTTGGGAGCACATTCTCGCAACGAGGCCACTTGCAAATAGAGAGGCCAGTTGGTCACGCCTATGTATATGGATATATAGGGATAGTTGTCCAGCGTAAGCTGGGCAAGCCGGAGCATTGGAGGAGGGTGTTGGATGAAATTGATACGGTTATTTGGAGACCGTATATGGAGTGTGAGGTGTGGGCTGAGGATGGGCTAGAGATGCCCAATGTATACATGTCATGATTCCTGATAGGGCGGATGCCTTTTGTGATTGAGAGGCTCCTGCATAGCCGAGTTCAATGACAGTATGGTCGATAACAAGGTATACCACAGGGAGCATGCTTATATACTCGTCGGAGGCAGGATGTGTCAGAGTGGGGTCCGACCATTAATACTGTTGTGGTGGTGGAGGAGTATATGCATTTGACCAGATAGATTTGGGACTATGGGTATGGGGTGGTAGATGCTGGGATGACAGAGGATTTTACAATGCTCTTCATAGCTCATGATGTAGCACGAATATCTGATCTAGTGGAGATGATTCCCGCTTTTGATGATGAGGAGGATGAGCAGCACGAGAGGCTAGGGAGAGGAACTTAAGGAGGGATTTGGGGATGGTGGAGGGGATGACAAGGGAGATGGTAGAGGAGGTGATAGAGGGAGATGAGGAGATAGAGGAGATAGAGTGGATAGAGGGGATAGATGGAGGAGAGGAGGTGGAGATGGAGGGGATAGAGGAGATAGAGGGGATAGAGGGAGGAGAGGAGGTGGAGATGGAGGGAGGGCTGGAGTAGTTAGACGAGTCATTGGGGAGGGAGGGAGGGGAGCATTGGTGGTCGGAGTTGGTGGAGTTGGCAGAGTAGGTGAGGTTATAGCAGCTGTGGGTGGGATGGATGAGTTTAGGCATCCGACCCAGAGGAGGATATCAGATGTGCTACCTCCACTGACACCTAGGATAGGGACAGGGATAGGGGGTACCACGACAGAGGTACCTATTCAGATGCGGGTACCCACCCATCGAGAGGATGCATAGATTAGATCCTTATAGTTATCAATGCAGCAACTTCAGGCACAAGTTCTGGTGCAGTAGCATCAAATTACGCAGGTTACCGCAGAGTAGGATACAATGATGGAGCGCCTAGGTCGCGCAGAGGCCCAAGAGGATAGGTTGGAGAGAGTGGCGGCTGGTGGTTCTGTGAGAGACACATTGAGAGAGATGCAATATGAAACCAAGGAGGATGAGTATTACTAGCATCTATATGAGGAGGTGGTTCCTAGAGATCATAGAGCTTCAAGCTATACTGCGGTGAGATCCACTCAATCCAGGTAGACTCATTCAGGAATGTAGAGCAGAGGTGTGACAGGGCTGTCTCGACATGATCCACCCAGAGATCCAAGTTCTGGGACATTTGTTGTGAGACCATTAGCCTCAAGAGATAGTCATACCTGAGAGACATTGTCTCAATTGTATTTTGATCATTGTGTTGTATTTGGACAGACGTGACATCTTCTGTATATTTGATCATTTTTGAGATATATAGATGATACTGATTTTATTATCCACATGTTTATGTGTTTTCCTATGGGTGATTATTTATGCATTGATGTGATGGTTCTATGATGATGATGCAATGCTTAGATAAATGCTTGTGATTTGATATGATTGGATGGTGCATGATGCAATGATATGATTTGTGAGATGTATGTTGAAAATGAGATGTATGATAATGATATGATGTGAGATGTATCTTGAAAATGAGATGTATCTTGAAAATGAGATGTATGATAATGATATGTTGTGAGATGTATGCAAATTTTTCATGTAATGCAACTAATTGGTAAAATGATATGCAACTAATTGATCATCATCATTCTGTTGTTTGTCATTCCTGAATAGTCACATGTGTTTGCTTTCTTTGTGTTTATCATCATTGAGTTGTTTTGATATGTTGAAAATTTATACAAGAATAATGGTATTTTTGAGCCATAATGACTTGCGAAAAATGTACATGATTTTTTATATTACAATATGGCACAAGCATCGAGGTATAATTGAACCAAGATGACCTAAGTGTTGCTTGCATATAAACAAACAAGATTTAACCATTTGTATGTGCAAAGTGGAACAATATCCTCAGTGATATGTTTTGAATCACGTCTCGAGACAAGTCTTTGTATGGTATAAATGATCGCCTCACAGATAGAAGACTAAAAAATATTGGAGTTCCCAACCATTTTCTCTAGCTTGATGCATCATTGAGAAGATTTAGGGGATCCAATAAGTCAAAAAGTTTAAGTGCAAAAATAGTCAAAACTTCATGCAAGATCCAAACAAATTATACTTCATAAAATCATCCATCATGTGTTTTGAAGTTGTTAATTATATTTTTGTTTTCTTGGTTGCTGGAGTTTTACTTGACAGGATGTTCTTGTCATGTTGTGATTCTTGTTTTGCTAATATGATAGAATTTAGATGAATGCTACCCCTAGCTATATTTACCTATTTAAGTGGATATGTGCAATGATTACCAAGCCATTGTGGGATATGACGAACTGATAGTCAGATAAGCCAAGGACAGTGACTACACTAAGTATGTCCTGGATAATGTTGTTTTGATAAAGTGTTGGGCGATGGTTAGGGACTTATGATAAAAGATATGGGTAAAGATAGATAGAGGAGCTATTCTCTCACAAGTAGCGCCTACTACCAGGTTTTCACCATTTTTTTTATTGCACCTTTTTCTTTTTTGATTTTTTTTTGTATTTTTCTTTGTCCATGCATTAGACTGCTCAAGTATAGTATTTCTTCAGATGGATTTTGTTGGTTGGTTCATCGAGCACATCGCCTTCTGAAGTTGTTAACTGATAGGTGCCTGGTCCATAGGCTGAGATGATGACATAGGGACCCAACCAATTAGGTTCAAACTTCCCCTTCTTTTCTCGATCCTGTTGATTTCTAGGATTTTCCTTGAGTACGAGATCACTGTCTTTAAAAATCCTAGGTATGACCTTGTGGTTGTAGCTTCTACACTTGCGCTACTGGTATGCTTTGAGATGATTATAGGCATGTTGTCACTATTCATCTAGAAGTTCTAGCTCTTGTAGTCTGTTTACTTGATACTCCTCATCCAAAATGAGGCCTTTCAAAGATACTCTAAGTGAGGGTTTTTCTATCTCCAGAGATAAAATTGCTTTTGATCCATATACCAATGAATATGGCATAGCTCCTGCAGGTGTTTGGATGCTATTTCTGTATGCCTAAAGTGTTGGATTGAGTTGCACATGCCAATCCATCCCTACATCATTTACTATTTTCTTGAGGATTTTTAATATTGTTTTATTTGATGCCTCCACTTGACCATTCCCTTGTGGGTAATAAGGTGTAGAGAAATGATGTTGGATTTTGAATCATTCATAGAGTTCTCGCACATCCTGGTTTTTGAAAGGACATCAATTATCAGTGATGATGGAACTGGGAATGTCATATCTGCAGATCAAATAATTAAGAATGAAAGAGGCAATTTGTTTTCCAGTTACTATGGTCATGGGGACTGCTTCAATCCATTTCGTAAAATACTTTTTTGCAATGATAATGAACTTGTGTCCATTTGATGATGAAGGGTGTATTTTTCCTACTAAGTCCAGTCCCCACTAATAGAAAGGCCAAGATGTTGTAAATGGTTCCAACTCTTGTGCTAGTGCATGTATAAGATTGCCAAAGATTTGGCATTTAGGACATTTCTTTGCAAATTGATAAGAATCTTTTTCCATCGTCGGCCAGTAATATCCCATTCTTAGAAGTTTTTTAGCAAGAGTAGGACCACTTGAATGTAAGCCACAAATACCTTCATGAAGCTCATGTAAATCAGAGTCAGATTCATTATGATCGAGACAACGAAGAAGAGCACCATCTAGACCTCAACAATAAAGAGTATCGGCAGTGAGGGTATAACGGGCGGCTTGCCGGATAAAGTTGCATTTTTTGTTCCAAGATAGGTCAATGGGTAGGGTATTAGTTTTAAGATACTTATATATTGTTTCGTATAAAGGAGAGTTTGAACCAGTTAAGGCATAGATAACATGGGATACAAAATTGTCATAGGCTGGGGAAAATAGTTGCTCTACCAGAAACTCATAATGACTTTGTTGCTCTAGAATTTGTAACAGTGAAGCAATAGTAGCCATTGCATCAGCTTCTTGGTTGTCCAACCTTGGGATTTTTTCGAAGGTGATGTGTACAAAATATTGTTTGAAATCATCCACCATTCATTTGTATGGCAGCAGCTTGTCATCTTTCGTCTGGTAGTCATTGTTGATATGATTTATGACTAATTAGGAATCTCCATAGACTTCCAGTTCCATGATTCTCCATTCTACGACCATTTTGATCCCTATGACCAGTGCCTCATATTCAACAATGTTATTTGTCCATGAAAACATGAGTCTATATGATCTTGGTATGGTGTGTCCTTCAGGAGTGATGAACAAGATGTCGGCACCTGAGCCATGTTGAGTGTAGGAACCATCAAAGTACAGGGTCCATTGTTTGGTAGTAGCAGTAAGAACATCCCTATCTAGAAATTCGATCTCCATTGGTTTTTTATCTGGTAGTGGTGCTTGATAGGCCAACACTAGGGCAAATAATTAAGAAATAATTAATAATGTATGATGAAATTCAGCTTGGCCTATTCGTGTCAATCCGAGAGCGTAAGCTTGTGAAATGTGTTCGAGCAATATGCCATCAAGGGGTGATAGTTGTGAGATGAGGGATTATGAATGCAGCTACAACACACGAAAGAAAATCTATGAAAAACCAAATAAATCCTAGCGACAGGAACATCAAAAATAGAGACAACTCAGCAAAAATAATCTGCAATGAAAATAGCTACAACTCACAAAGAATTGTTAATTAATTCATAATTGAATTCAAATGAAATAGATATTATTACACAGTCAAGCACGGATATTGAATATATAAACTAATATATTTTGATTAAATACATACCATACAATGCTAAACTGATCAAAATACAAATAACAACAAACTCAAATGTACTCTATACATAAATGAAAAGAATCACTGGGTAACTTCAAAGTGGGCCCGCCTCCTCAGCTGTCTGGTGATGAAGAAAAGATTTGGTTTTACAGCTTTGTAATCATGCATAAAAATATAGAATTTATATTTTAAAATGATAATAATCTCTGCATGATGTTGTGCATTCTGTAGAACTATACATATATATCCCCCACTACTTATGTCTCATGCTGCTTATATAGACGCAGCTTTACAACACATATAGACCAAAAATAGAGATAACTTATGATAAGAAAACAATAGCTAACATACAACCTTATTTACAGGCTATAAGTAGTTACAAATAAAATAAAGGGAACGGTGGTTATTCATGCCAAACAAATATGTTATAACAATGAGCAGGAATAGCTATGAGGAGATCCACGGTTCTGCCAAACATATCTGTTCACCCAAAATGAGTATTTACAGTTTCCTTGAGAGAGAGCGTTTCCCACACATTATTATTTCACGTGGATGCAGTAGTTACTATAGAAAATCATGGGATATCAGTTGGTCACAAAAATAATATATTCTCTTAACAGCAAATGAAAACCGAAGGTCTATATGCAGTTGGAAAATGCATCTTGCACAAGTTTGCATTGTCCATAATAAGATATGATGAAGAGAAACCGACGTGGGTGTAGAATGTTTGCAAAAAGAACCAAGGGAGGGTAACCAATAGTGTACAGTCAGCAACTATGCCATCTTGGAAGCAATTATGCATGTCCCAAATTAATACACATCATTTCCTGATTAGAAAATGACAAGAGGACCTGCACCCTTAAACTTTCATCTTGTAAAATATATCTTCCAAGCAAGAAGATAATAATGCCTATTAATAATAACAATCAATAATTAATTTTTATAATTCCATCTCAAAAGTATATAAATACTACTTACTAATATTTAATCATATGCAACCTAAAACAATGAAATAGAATAGAAATAGAATGTGGAAATGAGGGTAAAGGTGTATGAAATTATCTAAAGTATGGTATAAAATGGGCTATAAGTGGCTCTCATCAATGCTTCAGCTAATTAATCTGCAATTACATGTCCTTTGATAGCTCAGTGCTCTGTGCATTGGATATTAAACTCACTGAGAATCATGAGCCATTTAGCCAATGTGCCTATGAGAGCTACTTTGATGAGTAAATATTTTAGAGGATAATTTTTTGCTATTAGCTTGATGGTGTAAGCTAGCATGTAGTGTCGGAACTTTTGAGAAGTGAATACCACTACTAAACAAGCCTTCTCAATGAATGTATAATTCAACTCATCCATTTTAAGTTTTGTTGATGTAATAGATAGCTCGTTCCTTGCCTTATTGATCTTGTTGTGCTAATAGTGCCCCCAATGATATGTCTATTGTTGATATGTAGAGAATAAGGGGCTTGCCTGCTATTGAGGGTACCAGAACTGGTGGGTTCATTAGATATTGTTTGGTTTGATAAAATGATTCTACACATTTGGTTTCTCATCTGAATGGTACATTCTTATGTAGCAAATTATTGAATGGTAGACTTTTATTTGCTAGTTGGGCAGTGAATTGCCCGATTGATTGGAGTCGTCCTTGTAGAGATTTGAGTTGGCTAATGTTCTTAGGAGGTGGCATCTCCATGATGGACTATACCTTTGCCGGATCCACTTCAATGCCTTTTGCTGACACGATGTAGCCTAATAACTTGCCTAATATTACCCTGAAGACACACTTCTTAGGGTTGAGCCTAACTTGGAATTTCTCCAATCTTTCAAAAAAATTCTCTAGTATGCCCAAATGTTCTCCTCAGGTAAATGACTTAGCCAGTAAATCATCTACATAGTCTTCCATGAAGGTATGCATCATATCATGAAAGATTGTCCTCATTGCTTGTTGATAAGTCGCTCGAGCATTCTTTAAGCCAAAAGGCATGACATTCCAACAATACGTTCCCCAAGGACAGGTAAACATTGTTTTATCTTGATCCTCTGGAGCTATCTTGATTTGATTATAGCCATAAAAGCCATCCATTAATGATAGCATTGCATGGACTACTGTGAGGTCTACAATTATGTCGATGCTAGGCAAAGGAAAGTCATGCTTTGGATAGGCTTTATTGACATCCCTAAATTTCATACATATCCTGATGCTACCATCTGGTTTTGAAATTGGTACAATGTTTGAAATCCATTCAGCATAGTCTATAGGTCGAATAAATCTGATGTCTAATAATTTTTTAGTTCAGCTTTGACCATGAGTGTTACATGCGGATTCATCTTTCTCAATTTTTTCTTAACTGGCTTGGCTCCTAGAGAAATAGATAAGTGATGCATGATTAGGTGTGGATCAATCCTAAGCAAATCTGCATAGGACCAAGCAAAATTGATTTTCTTTTCTTTGAAGAACTTGATAAACTCGGGTTTTCTTCCTCTGTCAGAGATTTTGCTAGGTGTATGTTTTTGCTTGCTTTTTTTCTACCAATGTTGATTGATTGAGTGGGCTCAATCAATAGGGGTGATCGCTCATGATAGTGTTCAGGAAGAGTGTCAAGTCTCCCATCTTTAGGTGCCTTAAAAAGGTTTTCACCCTCAGATGCGTCCTTTATTTTTACTTTTTTGTGATCTAGTGCTGCCATTGACTGGTTTTCAATAGTAGATCCTTTATTTCCTTCATTTTTGCGACTAAGAGACGTGGCACTCCTGTGATTGTAGATGTCGTTACTTTGTTTGCTGGTAGAGTCTATTTCCGGGTTGACAGTACATAAGTAATGGATAATGATTTCATCATCTGGGAAAATAGGTATGTCATGGTTTTTAGGTTCATCCCAGTCTATGAGATCAGGAAAAACAAGTGGCAAAGAGTCATTGAGTGGGTCAAGTTTGGCTGTGGTAAGTGTCATGATAGAGGCATCATTAAGGTTGGCTGGGATATTGAATAAGTTAACGATTTTGTTGAGGTCTTCAATGATATCATCTTTCGGTAGACTTGCTTGTAATGTTGTTGCTCATTTTCTTTGGCGTCATAGATATTTTGTGGACCAAATTCAAGTAGTCTAGACGTTGTGCCTTGTCCTTCTTGAGAAAGGGGTATATGACTAGTATTTTTAGGAATATCTTCAGTAATATTTGAACAGCTGCCCCATTTATAGTCATTTGAATCAGTCTCAAAAGTGTTGTCCCAGATTCTTTCAGTGTTGTGGATAGGTATGTTGTAGGGTGAAAATAGGTCCCTGATGATTGACTAGTTTGATATTTTTCTCTCATTCTATATCAAATCCCGCTTGTACTTTTTGCATCTGCTCATATACTGTCTCTCCAGGGGGAGCAGTGATTTCCTCAAGGAGTGGTTCGGATTTGTTTGGAATAAGTTCTTGAACGTGATGCACTTCTGCATATGATGCTTCTTCTCTTTGAATGGCCAATTCCTCTTGTTATTTTTCTTTTTCCTGGTGTTCTTATGCTTTCCTTATTATTTCTGTTGATTCATGGAGTGCCTCCTGCCATGAGTCCTCCTTGTATTTCTTCTTTGCTTTCCACTGAGGTTTTTGATATTTAAATGGTTTCTTCTTTGGGGGTAGAGTGTGTTACTGTTCATAGCCCAATCCTATTTTGTCTTTAGAAAACTGTGAAGGAGGATCCAATGGTTCTGTGATACCTTCTTGACGCTTGTTGATAGGTCCTTTGCCATTGTATCCCATTTGTTGCATGATCAGGTAGCCTTTCCCATATAGTTGTGTTGGTATAGCTAATTCCATATTAGTAGCTCTGAATTCTTCTTCTTCATCCTTGTATAGCCAACTAAGGATGTCCTTTTCTTCTAATTCATGTGCAAGTGTGCCCAATTAGATAAATTTGCCAGCAAACTTGGTGATGGCTTGTGTTGCTGGATGTGTTGATGCAGAAGGTTGTCTATGAGATTTTGGTGATGCTGGTAAGTTGGTTAGACACACGGGTTCAAAATATTATTCTCTCATGCCTTGTTCCTTGATTTTCATCTTTTGTTTAAACTCCATGGATAAAGATTTGATCTTTTCTTGATGATGATCTGTTGCTGAAGAATTGTGTTTTTCCTTGTTATGTGGAACTAAGCTATCTTGGGCTGCCCCCATAGCATTGCAGTGTTGAAAGGGGTTATTATATGCTGATATAGAAATCTCCTGCCCATTATAAGGGAATTTAACACACTAGTGGTAGGTTGAGGGTACTGCTTGCATTTCATGTATCCAAGGATGACCCAATAAAATATTATATGTGAGGTCTATGTCAAAAACTTGGCACATAGTTTCCCTTTGTATTGGTCCTACCTGAATAGGTAAGATTATTGTTCCCTTGGATGATCTTTCTTCATCATCATATGCTTTGATGGTGATCTTTTTGTGTGGATCAATAGACTGCTCAGAGAAGCCTAATGCACCAATAAGTTTTAAGGTACAGATATTGAGCCTAGCTCCTCCATCTATTAATACTCTTTTAACTCGATGTTTGTAGACCAAGACTTCGATTTGAAGGGGAGTATTATGTGGATGGCTCAATGAGATATTATCTTGCTCAGAATAGGTGAGATGATGAGGCTCTGTCATGTGAGCCACCATGGCTTGATATTTGTCAATATCCAAATCTTGAGGTACATTTGTTTCTAATAGTGCTTGTTCCAAGATGTCTTTATGTTTTGGTGAAAGTTTTAATAACTCTAGTATGGATATTTGAGCAGGTGTTCTATGCAGTTGACTGACCAAATCATATTGAATTTTGGGGATAGTGTTTGTTGTGGATGTATGCCCTTTCAAGACATATTTTTGAGCTCTGGTGGTTACATTGATCGAATCATGTTCGTGTTTGTCCCTTATTTTAATGACATTTACTTGATTATCATCCGTTGATATATTATTGATGGTGTTATTGTATATGTGATTGATGCAAGCTCCTCGTGTATCGTTTGATGTAGAAGCTCCATCCTTGTTGTAGTTTGGAAGAGGATTTTTAAAGGCACCATGATCACCATTTGTTTTGATACCATCGACCATTAAATCACCCCTATCAATCATGTCTTGGACAATGTTTTTAAGCCTCGTGCAATCATTTGTTTGATGCCCTTTATTTCGATGGAAATCACAGAAGTGTGATTCATTCCACCAAGGTGGTTTGACCTGGGGTTCAAAATTGTTTATAGCTGGTAATGTGATAATCTTGTTTGCCATGAGTTCTCTTAATGCTAATTCCAATGATTGCCCCAATGGTGTCTAAATGCGTTTATTTGGAAAGTTGTTGGTGTTACCCCTTGAATTAGGATTAGGTCCTCGATTTGTGTTGTTGTTTTGGGTATTGTTAGTATTGTTCACATTTGACTGTTCGGGGTTGGTATTGTTAGTGCTTTGGTTAGCACCTTTTTTATTTTTGGTAGCCTGAGGATTACC
Source organism: Cryptomeria japonica (assembly GCF_030272615.1). Classification (NCBI taxonomy): domain Eukaryota; kingdom Viridiplantae; phylum Streptophyta; class Pinopsida; order Cupressales; family Cupressaceae; genus Cryptomeria; species Cryptomeria japonica. Next base: position 554,485,564 of record NC_081414.1, on the reverse strand, counting down.
TGATAAAGCCAGCACAGGTTGTTTGGACTTTATATCATTAGTATCATTTCCTCCTTCATTTCCAGTGTTTTTGTTTCTAGTCCAGAACCTGGATTTGTCTAAGTTGTTGTTGTTGTTCTAGTTATTGAAATGAGAGTTGGATGAATTAGTTCCTTCTTTAAAGAACTTCAATGTTCCCTTCTTGATACATGCCTCCTCTACTTGAATACCATTTTTGATCAATTTGGCAAAAGATGGTATGCATTTTGAGTATGTAACTCATCTCACTATTAAGATTGTCGATGAAAATTTCCATCTTTTCCTTTGTAGGCACATCTAGAGGATATCTTGAAACCATTCATCTCCAACATTGAAGAAACACAATGAATGTTTCATTGTTTTTTTGTTTGGTATTGCAGACATCTAGCATGGTGATTGCATGTTGTATATTGTAGGAGTATTGAATTATAAATTTGTTGACTAACTCATCAAAAGATCTGACAGGAGGTGTGAGTTTGGATAACCACTCCATTATTTGTCCACCCAAGCTTCTTGGGAATAGCCTCATCAAATAGGTGTCATCATGGAAAAATTCAAGGCTCATGGTACAAAACTCCCGAACATGATCATGAGGATCACTCTTACCATCATATTTGTCAAATTTTGGAATGTTTGAATTCGGGGGAAACGGTATCATATTTAACCTTCTGTCAAAAGGGTAAGGACAAATTTCAATTAAGGAGTACTGCATTGTTCTCCCCTATTGCATGTCCTGCATTTGTCTTTCCAGCATTTTTATTTTTTGTGTGAGAGCAACCAAGGGTGCATTTTCTTGCTGAGGGAAGAGTTCTTCCCTCTCATTGTCCCTAGTTTGAGTATGTGTGTGCTCCGGTATGTTTTGTTCTAGTATGTTTTATTCCAGTATGTTTTGTTCTGGTATGTTTTGTTTAGGATCATGTGCTTCCTCTTCTCTTTTTTGTTCTTGATAAGTATAATTTTGAGATCATGTCCTAAAGACGTCAGTATCAAAGTCTTCAGGGAGCCTAACTCCTTTGCTTGTTAGCATGAGTAAGTATTTTTCTTTATGGGCCTCTATGAGTTTTTTCACAAGTTTTTGAAATGAAGCACTTTCTTGACATTCTTGGAGGATTTCTTCAGAAGTTTCTATGTCTTCTAGATTTGGATATTCGAAAGGATTTGATAATCTTTGACCCATGCTGGACTTTGGTTGTGGTTCGCTTTTCTTGTTTCATTGAGAGCGAGTGACAGCAGGCATCTAGTAGAAAATTTCTGTGACAAAGGGGATGAATTCCTCTTCTATGTTTTGCTCGGGGGTTGGTGGTTCAAATCAAGGTATGTTGTAAGTGATGCAAACTTCTGGGAAGAAAGATGGATTGATCTTTCCTCCTCAATTTAGGTGTTGGCTGAATGCTAATTTTTGGAAAAAGGCTCTACTTCTCAATGGCTCTTTGTCAAATTTGTTTGACTTGTCTTGAAGATATAAGTGCATATGACGGAGAAATGTGCGATGAGATTTGAAGAGTTGGTGATTGATGTAAAGAAATATATTCCTTTTAGCAAGTTTCTGGGAACTAGGTCATTGTTTCCTTAACTTAGTGTTATGATGAAGACTTTTTCTTCTCAAAATATGAGGATTAGTCATACACAGGTGATCAATGGTTTCCTTTGATATTTGGATTGAGATACTTTGTTTGAAAACTTAAGTCTACTTTTATCGAATGAAGGTTTAGATGTCCCCTCACAACAAAGTGTGTCAAATGATATGGAATAAGAGCTTTCCTAATATGGAAACTCGATCTGACAACTTAAGTTTAAACTAGGTATGTTTTGATGATAGAATTCATTTGATTGGAAGACCTTTTGATGAGTGTGATGATGTTACCTGATTTTTTATATGAAAGAGTGCTATCTTTAAGTAGTTTCGGACTTGACAACTTTTGTTCTAAGAATGTCTTGCTTTGATTGTTTTGGAATAGTTCTGATTTTCTAATTCGAGTTTTTCCTGATGAAGTCAATTGGGGATCAAAAAGGGTTTTCCAAATTATTGTTTTAAAATTTTCAAAAAAAGTTTATTTTGCTCTTTATTTTCATAGTTTTTTACTATACGCTAAGCCAGAGACTAGATGCACTAAAGAATGATCCCAATGCGCTAAAGAAAGACTCTGATGCGCTAAGCTGCCTTTGTTACATGCTAACTTGAACTATTTGATTTTGACTAGTTTGGATGGGTTATGCGCTAATATGTTCCAATTATGCGCTATTTTTTTATTTCAACACACTACTGTTTGCCCCCAATGCGCTAAGTTGTTGTTCCAAAGTGCTGATATGTTTTCAAGAAGCCCTAAGTTTTAGCTACCAAATGTTCAGATTTCTTATGCATTGTTTCTCAAAATAGTTGCGCTATTTTCAAGCTTGGGTGCACTAAAAGATGGTGTCAAAACGCTAAGTTTTCTTCAGATGCACAAGGATGTTGTTCCTACACGCTAAACTGCCCTGTTTGTTTTGATTTGCTGGTTTTTCTATAAATTTTAACTTTTTCTCAACTTTGATAGATGATTTTCGGAAGTATGAAATGCAAACACAGCATGAAAAAGACAACTATTTTTGCCTATTTTAAACAAAGAGTCTATATTCTACAAGGATGTGTTCAAATCCCCAATGTTTTAACAGGTTTTGGATACAAATAATACAATTCAATCAGACTCTTTATTCAAGGGTCATCAACAATATCATAGCCCACTAGTCTCAATACTCCATCAGCTCAAACAGCCTTGTCACCCCTAGGGGGTGCCCATTTTTTTGCCTTTTTCCAGAAGTTAACCCAAAGAGAATTGCTTCACAATTGAGTAGCTATCTTGGGAGATATATGGTGAGTAATCTTGGGGGTGGATTCTTCCCACCCTTGCACTATGATATTGCCAATGTCTGGATACTGACTCAGCTCAAAGTTTCTAAATCTAAAGTTCATAATCAAGCTTCCTATTTGGTCATCTGTGATAAACTCCCTCAGGAGGCTTCCCAACATTTAGAACAAAGGCTTTACGTATCATAAAGATACTAGGGGAAGGCTAATCATTGCGTGAAATCATTGAAAGGGACTTTCATCACCCTCCAATTTTGCTTATAGTGGGTTGGAACACTTGGCGATAAAGCCATTTCCCACTTAGGTCGTTCCCCTCACACCGGCCAAAAATGCCTTCAAGAGTTTTTAGCTCCTTGGGAGGGTAGGCCTACTAAAGGACTTGAATGCTTGAAAAAGAAGAAAGCATAAGAGTGGTTTGGATTTTTTATCAACCAATTAAAGGGAGAGCATATACCTTCCACTTTCGATACAAGGCAAACAATCTTCTTTTTAACCTTTGAAGCAATGATTTTGCTAACTTCTATTTGGAGATGTTGCTCCAAAAAGCATGGTGTTCTTTTTAGCTTCCAAATCAATGATTTTCTAAGCTAAGTAACAAAATCCTGGTCAACAAAGCAAAGAGTTTGGGTTGGTCAAGAAATTGAAATAGATAAAGGGGAAGGACTTCCCTCTTTTGGTTTGCCTCAAAAACTCTTGAAAAATGAGGTTCTTTATCTTGCAAAAATAAAGTGAATCCTTTTAGACACCAAAGGATGGTCAGGTTCTTTTTAAAACATTTGCAAAAGTAAAGTTTGTTGGTTCCTTTTATAGCTTCCAAAATGAAGTTTTTTTCTTCCTGAGAAAGCAAGAAAATGATTCTTATTTGTTGTTCTTTTTAGGTACGCCAAAATGAAAGGTGAGTTCAATTTTACCTAACAAGGAAATGAAGAAAACTTAACATAACTAACTTAACAAAGTTAGAAATACAAAATTAAACCCCAAGCCTAAACTTTTAGTAAAATAAGAACAATCTTCCAAACCTTGCAAAGAATTTTGTTAGTGACCTGCAGTAAAACCTGTTAGTAATCAAAAAAATTCTTTTTGTGGACTTCTACAAGTCTAATTTAAACCTCTATTACAATTTTGTTTTTTGCCTGTGTCTGTTATGCGCTACAAAATGGAACCTATACGCTACAGAAAGGCACTGATGTGCTAGAGAAAGGTCTCGATGCACTAAGATGTTGTTTGGATGCACTACACTATTTTATTAAAGTGATGAGACCTACAGGAAATAGAAAAACTGTTATGCGCTAAAGTTAAGTCTTGACACAATAAAAGGTGGTTTCAAAGAGCTAAACAGTCTACCAAATGCGTTAAAGTACCCACCGGATGTGCTAGAGGATTCTCACCATGCACTGATTCAAGTTTTCTGCATACCTGCAGAGTTAGTCCTACATTAAAAATGATTTGATAAATGGGGTTATGCCCCATGGTGGGCACCAGAAATGTATGCAGGAAAAGTGGTGCAATGAAACAAAAATTATAAAATCATGACTAGTCCACACACCAATGGGACTCTTGGTGCAAGTTATGGAGCTATATGGAATAGCTCAACTTTGCAAGGGATGTTCCATTGTTCTCTATCTCACAAGACCCTTAAGCCAATGCTTTTGCTCTCAGATCACTGAGCAAAGTGACTTGGGGATGACAATCATGAGAATGAGGGATGTTTTGATCAATCTAACATGAATGCAATCCTAACTATGCATGATTTTAACAAATATGATTTAAACTAGTATGTATGTGATGATAAGATGAAAAGATTAGTAAAAGAACTATCCTAACATGATATACTAGCTTAATGTAATAATTATGATGAAGACAAAATACTTCTGAAATTCTTATTAGATTATTTCTTTTCAAAGAGGGATTGAAATGCTTGATAAAAATGAGTATAAGTGTGATGCTAAAGACTTGTGTCTGAAAATGGAGGAAATAGAGCTCTATTTATAGGAAAAATAGGGCAACTGATGGTCAAGATTGGATAATCTCTTATCAAGGGCCAGGATTGAAAGTTAATCAATCCATGTTTACAATTCTCACCAATGAAATGGTGACAATCATCAACATAAGACTGTTTGAGAGGAGATGTAAGAAACATAAAATGCTTGAGAAGACCTCATGGTTACCTTAGAAGGTAAGGGTTAAGGTTAGGTTAAGAAAACCCATTGGATAAAGCTTTTACCCAAAGGATAAACTCTTGTGCAAGGTTTAAAGGAATAACCATGGTCAAAGCAATGAATGCTTGATGAGACCCCTAGGTTAGATGAGGGTTGAGTTAGGCAAAAAGTCTCTAACCATGCCAAAAGGGTTAGTTAACCATTAATGGTTTGGAAGACTTTGGGGACAAATTTGTAAGAGTCCTTCCAAATTTGGGGGAACTCAACAAGTTGGCTTGTTGAAGGCATAAAGGCTTTATTGCTTTTGGAAGACTTTCCTCCAAATTTGAGAAGTGACATCCTCCAATTTAGGGAAAGGGGATAATTGAAGGGTTTAGGCTAATTGATTAAGATTAGATAGGTTCTAGATGAGTCTACAAAGAGGGTTAGGAGGCAAGTGGGAGAAGTAGGAGAATGCAAGTGGATGGAGGATAATTTTAATTAAAATAAATTGCTTTATTTCAACAAAATAGATGTAAGTGGGGGATTTAAATAAATTAGATTAATTAATTTGAAGTGAATAATTAAATTAAATGTAAATTTATTAAAACGAGAGAGAAGGGATTTAATTAAATAAAATGATTTATTCAATTAAATGATATGAAAGGCTTAGGTGAATTGAAATAAATAAATTGAATAATTTATTTAATCAAATAGAAGAATGTGGATGATTTAATTAAATTAGATTTAAGTAAATAGAGGAATGAGAATAAAATGAACATTAAATATTCATTTAGGAAAGTGGTCATTTTTATATGTCTACATAAATCATCAACAAAAACTTCAATAACCAAGATGTCATCATTAGTCACTTTGAAATATAAGTTGTTGTCAGCATTACCTTTAGTGTATCCAAGCTTCAAAAGATATTTGTCTAATCTATCATACCAAGCTCTAGGAGATTTCTTCAATCCATACAAAGCTTTCCTTAATCTGTAAACCATATCTTCATTATTTGTCAATGAAAATCCATTAGGTTGTTCAATGTAAACTTCCTCTTCAAGATCACCATTCAGAAATGCACATTTTACATCCATCTGATATACTTTATAGTTTTTGTGAGCTGCAAATGCAAGAAATAATTTGACTGCCTCAATTCTAGCTACCGGTGCAAAGGTTTCATTATAATCAATTACCTCTTTCTATGAATATCCTTTACACACTAATCTTGCTTTGTTCTTAATTACCTTACCATCTTCATTAAGTTTATTTCTAGATACCCATTTAGTTCCAATTACATTTTTGTCTTTAGGTCGGGGAACTAATGTCCATCTATTGTTCTTTTCAATTTGTTCTAATTCATCTTTCATTGCTTTAATCCAATGTTCACCTTGACAAGCTTCAATAACAGATGTCGGTTCAATTTGAGAAATTAAACATACCTCTTCATTTTCTAGTCTTCCTCTTGTCATAACTCCTCAATACTTATTTCCAATTATCTAATTTTCTGAGTGATTCAATCTTACATACCTGGGTTTATTCACATGTTGTTGTTCTTCAGTCACTATGGAATTCTCTGATGATGTCGGTGTGACTAGATCCACACTCTATACCGATGCACTTTGTATTGGTTCATTTATGATCATCTCAACTGTCGGTTCAGAATCTATAGACCTTGAATTTCCTCTAAATTGTTCATCTATCTTCACATTAGCACTCTCAATGATTTTATGTAATCTTTTATTAAAAAATCTATATGCCTTGATCTTAGATGAATAACCAAGAAATATTCCTTCATCACTTCTAGGATCAAATTTACCAATATACTCATCTCTCCTAATATAACATTTGCTTCCAAATATTCTAAAATATTTAAGAGTAGGAGTATTACCAAACCATAGTTCATAAGGGGTCTTACCAGTTTCACCTTTGATGTGAACTTTGTTAAAAGTGTAAATTGATGTATTCACTGCTTCTCTTCAATACACATGAGGTATATTTTCTTCAAATATCATGCTTCTAGCTGCATCCAGAATAGTTTTGTTCTTCCTTTCTACAATTTCATTTTGTTGAGGTGTCTGGGGTGCTAATAGTTGTCTTCTGATTCCATTCACTTCACAAAATGTATTAAACTCCTTAGATGTAAATTCTCCTCCTTGATCTGATCTCAAACATTTGATTTTCTTATTGGTTTCATTCTCTACCATTGCCTTGAATAGTTTGAATTTTCCAAAAGCTTCTGATTTCTCCCTGAGAAAAGTAACCCAACACATTCTAGAATAATCATCACTGATTAGCATAAAGTATATATCTCCCTATAGACTTATTTTTCTTGCCAGACCACATAAGTCTGTATGGATTAAATCAAGAACATTATTGGATTTCTCAAAAATACTCTTAAAATTTGTTCTAACTTGCTTTCCTATTTGGCATTCTTTACATACCAGATTATGAGGTTTCACAATCTTAGGTAAATCCCTTACTACCTTAGTTGAACTGATCTTTACAATGCAATCAAAATTTACATGACAAAGTCTCTTATTCCATAACCAACTTTCATCAATATGTGCAATCAAGCATGTCTTTTCACTATTATTCGAATGAAAGATATTACCTTTAGTCTGATTACCGATTGCAATCTCCAAACCGGTTTTGTTCATGATTTTGCATTTACCATTCTTGAATTGTAACTGAAAACCCTTTTCAACTAATTGACCAACACTTAAAAGATTATGCTTCAAACCTTCAACATAATAAAAATTGTCAGTATTGTGCTTACCATCCAAAGATATAGTGCCTTTTCCTTTGATCAAACAAGCTTTATCATCCCCAAATCTTACTAGACCTCCACTATATTCCTGAAAAGATAAGAATTTACTTTTATCACCAATCATATGATGTGAACATCTGAAATCTATGATCCATTCATCTTTTTCTTCAATTTTAGTTGTTAGGACCTGCTCTACCGGTGGAACAATAGGTGTTAGTTGATCTTATTTTATTGCAACAAAATCCCATCCATTGTTTGTTGGTTCTTCATTAGAATCATCAGTAACTCCTTCATCAGCATAGTAACATGATTTGTCTTTATTCTTCTTAAATCCGCATCTATGATATTCAAGGTTAGGTTTATATGTTCTTTTAGCTTCTTCTCTCAATCTTGCATGTCTATCAGGACATCTAGATGCCATATGACCAACTTTATTGCAATTAAAACATTTAAATGGTGCTTTATCTTCATACTTACTTCCAATTGGACCTTTTGGCATTTTCCTTGCAAATAGTGCTTCAAGTTCTTCCAGATCTTCATTTTCTCTTCTGATATCTTCAAGTTCTCTTGCATAAAGTGCTTTCCAATTAGATTTGTTAGATGATGATGGTGATGATGATGATGCTTTGAAGGCCAAATCTATTTTAATTGTAGCAACAAGACCAAATTCCTCAAGCTCAAATGCTGAAAGTTTTCCAACCAAGGTATCTTTAGATACTGATGTATTAGGCATTGTTCTCAGATCATTAATAGAAGTTACTTTCATTTTGTATGTCGGTGGCAATGCTCTTAAAACTTTAGAAACAATTTCATCTTCACTTAAGGATCCTCCACAACATTGTATTCCCAAAACAATTTCATTAACTCTTTCCATAAAAGCAAAAATTATTTCATCTTCTTCCATTTTCAAATTTTCATACCTAACCCGGAAGCATTCCAATTTTGCAATTTTGACAGTGGTATCACCTTCATTCAGTGTATCCAATTTATCCCAAATATCTTTAGTAGTAGATCGGTCTGATAATCCCATGATTTGCTGATCTGATAATACACTCAAAAGTGTTTCTCTTGCTTTGCAATCATTCTCTTGATCTTTACCCAATGTTGATGGATTAGGTTGATTCGATGTAGGTCCAACATAGCCATTCTTTGTAACATCCCATATGTCTCTTCCAATTCATATGTGTCTACATTTTGATCTTCCATATACCATAGTTGGTTCCATCAAGTTTCAGACTATCCTTCCTGAAAATGTTAGTTGCCATAAGATCTCCTCAAGCTGTTTGGCTTCTGCAAAAAGAGAACTAGGCTCTGATACCAATTGTTAGGACCCGAGAGTAAATTGAGAGGGGGGGTGAATCAGTTGACTATGAATTTCAGCCCAAATACAACTTAATCAAACTTGATACTTAATACCGGTAAACTAAACTTAATGTCGGTTAACAAATTAATAGTTAATATCAATACCAGTGAAACTTAATACATAAAACAGAAAGAGAAACAACATCCACAACACATAACACAGAGATTTATATGTGGAAACCCTGTAAGGGGAAAAACCATGGTAGGAAACCTTACCCACAATCAGATGATACTACTACAGATAGTATGTGTATACAAATGGGGTCTGCACATGCAGAAAGGCCAACCGCCTAGAGCTCACTGCTCAATCACAAAATAGGAGTCACACTGACTACAATTGGATGGTTAAATCCAATGATAATGTACTACTCAAAGTAGCATCTTCAATGCTAGATTCAGTACCAGTTAAGCTCTGATAATCACCTTCAAACCTTCCTTGAACATTCTCTATGGTCTGCTCATATGATCTTCAATATTCGCACATACCATGTTACAATACCATAACCTTGCATACCATATACCATTCCCTCTCATCTCATCAATTGAGATCTTACATATATATCAAAACCTAAGACCAAATGTGTAGGTCGGCTTACTAAGAATATTACAATAAAATCAATTACAAATAAGTCAAGATGTGATGCATCATGTTGACTCAATACATTTATAATAATATCCAATTAATAAATCATCTCCATAACATGTTGTGTTGTTCTGGAATAGATAATGCATACCGGTCCATAACCTAGACCAATTTGCCAGTAACAACAAACATGTCAACCCGATTAGACCATTAACCAAAATACCAAAACCAAGTATCTAAACCATGTCTTTGACATAACCAAGTGATCTCTAGATGATAACAAGTCATCCCTAGTGTCGGTGAACAATATAACCTATCGGTGAGCAATATACCAGTGACTGTGCATAAGTCATTGAACATGTCGGTGAACACAATGTGTCGGTTCAGCATAACCAAAGATCTCCAGAAGGATAAGTGTTGACATCAATGAAAACACTAATGCAACACATCCATAATACCAACAAACATATAATTCATTTTGACCATAATGAAACTTCATGGTAGAGAATAAATCATCTACACACTTAAATTTTAGTAGTCCCCCCTTTCTTGATTTTGTTTGTATTTCTTTGAATGAAAGTAAACTAGATATTTGGGTACTTGGAAGTATATGTGTTTTAAAATTCTTGAATCATTTTCCTAGTCAATTCATAATTTTTTATGCCTTACACACATATACCTTGCCTTTCCACTTTATGAACCTAGGCCCCCTCCTTTTATTATCATCTTTTCTTTTGTTCTTGTCTTTTTTATTATTAGTTTGTATTAGTGATATTTTATCATTTTTCATCTTAGTTAGTCTTGTGTTTTAATATTTTTTTTGTGTTATGATACTACATTATAGGGTCTCAACAAAGCTCAGCCTTGGTTTCAATTTTAAGGCCTTGATAAACCTTGGCACTCATTTATGCTTTAAGGTCTAAGGAAACCTTAGCACCCATTTCAGTTTCGAGGTTTTCACCAACCCCAAAACCATTTTGGTTTGTCTAATTCCTACTCCATAGTTTTAATGACCGGCGACTAATCTCCACACAAAATGGCATTGTAAAAAAACTCCCAGCTCTGCAAAACACAGTGTTTTTTTGTTCGATTTTTGTGTTTTTACAGTAATGGGAATGTAGATCATGAAGATTTAGCTACTGAAAATTTTGTGAAATTTTCTTTTGTTTTGCGGATTTTAGAAATTGTATGGAATGTTGTTTTGTGTTGAGATTAGCCAAGTTTGTTTTAATGTTGGGGTTTTTGATCATGGTTTAATTTATAAATTTATCAATTTCAGACTCTTGTCTTAACTCAACTCCTAACTATAAATATTCTTTAATTAAGCTTGAAAATATTTAATTTAGGAGTTTTCAATAAAAAAATGTCCTCTTATTTTTATTTAAAATTTTAAAAGTTCTAGGTGCAATTGATTTTCACTATCAAAAAAAAAGTAAGAGTTTTTGTCTTAAGTTTCAGTCACATTCCACAACCCACCACTTAGGATAAGGTATCATGGAGAGGGGCTTCCTAAAAAAATTCAGTGGGTGTTGCTGAAATTTTTTAAGAATATTTTAAAGGTAGTGGTCCCATTACTTTAGCAGTGCAAATAGCTTAAAAGTTTAAGCTTCGAAATTTAACAAAGTTGGTGGTCTAATGAAGAATGCTAAGAATAAGAAATTAATAAATAAACATCATTTTCCTTCCATTTCTTTTCTAGTGGGAATCTAAAATATTAGCTAATTGACAAGTGGTAGAAAAAAATCTTAAGTTGGTGGGGCAATTTCTAGTCCCCCAATTGCACCCGTTGAAATATACAGTCCTGAAAGTAGAGGCTACTACTTTTTAGAAAAAGTTTCATAATAATCCCACAACATAATCATTCTTTTGTTTCATAAAACCTTCTACAACATGAAAATAGATCCCAAAGTTTCTTATAAGACCTTACCCTTGATCTTAAGGTTCCTTTTAATAAGTTGGACCCTAAGATAAGAATTGAAACTTTAAATTCCTTTCTCCCTAAGATAAGAATTGGACCCTAAAATATTAAGAATTGATCTTAATTTTTTTTGGCATATGATTTATGAGTTCCAAGAATTTGATGTCATCAACATGGTTTGATTCTTAGTAACAGTCTTCATGGCAATCTTTACTACTATCACCTTCATAATATGGAAGAAAATGTGAGGCTTCAATGTGAACATGGAAATTTTAAGTTCTACATTCTTAATAATGAGATTCAACTTTTTAAGTGCTCCATTTTATTAGTGAGACACATTAAGAGTTTATATTATGAGATTGATCTAAAGAGAACTTTAGGTTTGAAATTAGATTTGTGGGCTATCATTTAAAATTAAAATTTATTTTTAAAAATCATATAAATATATGAATTTAAAAAACAAAATTATTGTGTTTTATAAATCAATGAGAGGTTCTATTTAGAGTGTGTTGATTAAGTGGTGGTATTGTTGTTGTGATCATTAGATTCATCGGTGCATTTAAAAGTTTATCCAATACTTTAAAAAAAAATTATGAATCAATTGTGGGTTTTCAGGATCAATTGTAGGTTTTCAACATTTACAAATACTTTTATCTAAGTGCTAAAATTGTAAAGGCAATGGCAACAAGTGAATCAAAATTGAAAGTTGAACTAAAATTGAAGTATTTTATTTGGAGTTCTTGAGCACCAATGGTGGAGAAGATGAGCATGCAAACTAGGTTTCCTTATTTTAAAATTTAAAAGAATTAGTTTACAGTTTCTCTTTATGCAATGAAATTTATGTGATGAATATGCATGCATTTGTATTTATCTACATATTTTAAAGTGTTTAAGATGAAATACTACTTAGAGTTGTGCTAGAATTGGGTTCTTTAATGATTTTGTGTAAATTTAAGTAATTCAAATTCTTTAGGAGATTGCACTAGATTTGTGACTATGTGATTAAATCTAGGGGTTCTTTAATGATTTTGTGTAAATTTAAGTAATTCAATTTTTTTGGGAGATTGCACTAGATTTGTGACTATGTGATTAAATCTAGGGGTTCTTTAATGATTTTGTGTAAATTGAAGTAATTCAAATTCTTTGGGAGATTGCACTAGATTTGTGACTATGTGATTAAATCTAGGGGTTCTTTAATGATTTTGTGTAAATTTTAGTAATTCAAATTCTTTGAGAGATTGCACTAGATTTGAGACTATGTGATTAAATCTAGTTGAGCATAATTTAGTTAGAATGATTCAATCATGCATTTAATCATTCTATCATAATTTCAAGTTAGGATTCTATTTTCTCTCTTATTTTGATATTTTTTATAAACTATTTAGAATTAGGCAAAATAATAGAAAATATTCAAAACCAATTATCTTTTTTTTCTAAAACTCATATTTTATCAAATTCGAGATCAAAAAACCTAATTTAGGGTTTTAATCTTTTTAAATTGTTTTATTATCAAGACCTAATTCTTAAAATGCATATTTTATAATATAATATTGTAAAATCCCTTTTTCAAAATATAAACAACAAACAATTGGGTGAACCCAAAATTCATGGCCTAACAACTAAAATCGTCAAGAAGTCATCTTCTATCCAAAACTTTAATTTCATTTCCAAATGATTGCTTTTATGTTTCTATATTTGATTGCATATCAATTTTTTATCATCAATGTTTTAGATCACATTCCATGATCCATCATCAAGATGAATGAAAATTCAAGGATCGTGGAATAGTAAATATTATAATGATAATTGTAGACAATTAAAAATGTCTCATTGATCATGTGCTAATTATTCATCTAATTGATTAAATAATCCTTTAATTGTTTAATTAAGTTAATTAATCTTATTCTTCTAATTTCATATTTCCTCATAATCTTACTAATTATTCTATTTCCTATTCTTTCATCATTTAATCATTTTAACTATTTTCTATTGTTAATTAAATATTTATTATTCAATTAATTCTGATTAATTCCCTAATTTAAATAATCTTTATTATTTAAATAAATTACTTCTATTTTCAATTTCTATCGCTAATCATCTAATCATTCAACCCTTTTTCTAAATATTAATTAAATATTTATTATTTAATTAATTATGATTTTAATCTTTTAATTTAAATAATCTTTATTATTTAATTAAAGTCCATTTCTAAATAATTAAATAATTTCTTTAAACTATTTAATTAATTCTTCAATTCCAAATCCCCAAATTCTAATTTCATTCAATTTCAATTTCTTCTAATTTCTTCTAGTTTCAAATACATGTGCATGATTTCAAAAATCAAATTGAAAATCAAAGTCAAGTTCTAAATATATTCAAATACTAAATTGAATTTAAAATAAATTCAATTATTTGAATTAAATCTCATGCAAAGATTAAAATTGAAAATCGAAGTCAAAGTTCAAGCACATGCTAAATTAATTAATTCAATCAATTAATTAATTAAATTAATTATCTCTCCAATTCCTATTTCCATCTTTTAGTTAGCTTTTTCTAAATAAAGCTTTCTTTGTCATCCTCTTTATTTCCTCCAATCATCTTTTTTCTTCCTTTAGTCAGCTTTTTCTCAATCAGTTGACTCAGTTAATCTATTCAATCTATTCAGTTTCACCTCCAAATTAGTAGTTCAACTATCAATCAGCATGTGATCTCACTTGAGTTCCACCTCTTGATCAATTTGTTCCACCTTTCAATCAATCTTCTCCAAAAAACTATAAATTGAGCATTCAATCTTCATTCTTAACAATCACAAACTTTGAATCTTTGTGTCAATTGCAGGTTGCCAGTGCGATATCTGAGAGCCACCATACCACAAAAAGGAGAAGAACAATGGAAGCCATGATGCACAATAGAGAGTTTTACATTGTTTAATTTCATTCTATTTTGCATCTATTTCATTGGTTTTGTGTTCGAATTGCTTAGATAGTTAAGGGATTTGTGATTTTCCTTATTTCCTATTTAGCAATGATGAATTTGAGCATAGCACATTTTGGTGAACCCGACGTGAACAATAGCTAATTAACCTTCTCTATTTCCTGTGTTATTTTTTCAAATCGTACGGATTTTTTCCTTTTTTGCAGGTTTTGCATGAAATTCAAAAAAGATCTCTTTGTTATGCATTCGCAGTTGCATCATTACGCAATCGCATAGACAGGGCTCCATAATAGACCAAACAAGGTTACGCATTCGTGCAGAACCCATCACGCAATCGCTAAAACAGGATTATGCAATCGCTTTGATACTATCACACATTCGTTTTGAATATTTTTGTTCTGATAATTTTGGTTTTATTCCTTTTATGTTCTCTAATCTGTTTAATTCTACATGAAATTGACTTAATCTGGAAACAGATTATTTTTATTGCATGTTTTTATAACAGTTTATGGCACATAAGGTACAATTCAGGAATTTAGGTGCCAGAAGGACAAAGGAGCAAAGAAGACAGGCCAGACGCCATCAGAGAATTCTCAAAGTAGAAAGGAAGATACAAGATTTGGAAGACCATCCATCTATCAACAGATACAATAGCTTAGTTTTCTCATATCCGGAGAAATATGATTTGGTTAACATTGAATGGATGATGAAAGACCTAGCTAGAGCCTCACAATATGTTTTGCAGGTTTCTGATCAAAATTAGCTTCAATCTTTCTTTTTTTTTGTTATCAGCCTATGTATCTCACAATCGCATTGTTATCATCACGCAATCGATATTCTAGGATCAAACATTCACTCTGTCAGGATCACACAATCAATCAGACAAAAATACACAATCGCCTATGCAGGGTCACGCAATCGCGCAGGTAGCATCATGCATTCGTTTCTATTAGATTTGGGCTCTCTGTCTTTTGTTGATTTGATTTTACTACTAATCATCTGTTTGCAGCCTATGGTGAATTTACAGAAAGGATCAAATTAGTATTACATCAATTGCACTCATGCTCTCACACTTCAGTTTGGGCTTAAAATTAACATTGGTTAAAATTGACATGCATGTATAACACTTCAATTTGGGCTTAAAATTAACATTGGTTAAAATTGGCATGCATGTATAACACTTTAGTTTGGGCTTAAAATCAAAAATGGTTAAAATTGGCATGCATGCCTTCACATTTCAGTTTGGTGTTTAAAATTGACATGCACATGCGTATTCAACACCTCAATTTGGGCTTTAAAATGAACATGAATCTAGCTGCACATAGATTAAATAATATTTGATTTTATTAAGGGAAAGAATCTTTTATCGTGTTTGGGGTGGACCTCTGTTGCATTAACTACCTTTCCACCCGCCTTTGGGGTCTTGGGAGAAAGGAAGGAGGTGACAACGACACTCAATTTTATTTTATTTCAAGTAGAGAGGGGTATCTTTGACTAGGGATTTCATCACCCCACAGAGGTACTTCAAATTGGGATGCATTGGGGATATCATCTCTCCCAGCGTACTCTCGAACAGATTTTTTGAGCCACTATATAAACATACTGGTCAGGTGGCTAGAGTGTTAAGTGAATTTGATGTATGTGGGGGCCTTCCCTGCGCCGATAAGCTCAAATAAAATCTTAAGTGGCTTGCTCTGAGATTTCATCGTTGGATTGAGATTGCTCAAAATTTTATAATAAGAACCAACTTAGTAGCCCAAAATCCTACATTCAGTGATTTCGGGAGTGTGGATCGTACCCCATAGATACCCCTCATGTACCTTGCATTATGAGATAGAAATCCCTTGGTGATAAGATCTTCGGATCTTCGGGGTAAGAGAGACTAGCATGCCCGAGAAGTGTGTGTTGTGGAGTGGAGCCAGTGCTACCAAACTCTCTATGTGTCCGTCTTGTTTGGGTATTTTGCTGCAGGGGCCTCATTGAATGGTGTCCACTTTCCAACCGAAGATTGTATTTTGTGCCTTTTTATGTATCGTTGTATCAGACCAATATTGAGTCAGTTATTTGGGCTATTTCAAGCCCTATCCTCCATATCTCTGAATTCTCTGAGATTGTTTAAAAACCAGTTTAGTCAGCTATATCTACCTCCAAATAATTGTTCTCGGTCTTGTAAAACCACAAAACTTGTCCTACACATAGAATTACTAAAAAAAAAGTCCATTTTGAAATGTCAGATAGTCTCGCAAACTCAGAAGTTTGTACACTTGTGACCATGGGAAGTCCTTGCATAGTCCTCATTTATGTCCTTATTATCATTCATAGTCCTTGCATAGTCCTCATTTGCATCCTTATTATTGTCCTTAGTCCTTGCATAGTCCTCATTTACATCCTCATTATCATTCTTAGTCCTTGCATAGTCCTCATCTACGTCCTTATTATCGTCCTTAGTTTTTTCTTAGTCCTTGCATAGTCTTCATTTATCATCCTCATATACGTCCTTGTCTAGACCTCATATACGTCTGTCTTAGTTCATCATTAGTTGCATAATCATCCTATAAAGTCATACCCCAAACATCCAAAACACAATCAGAGGATCAATCAAACTCAACCTCAACTCAAACAAGTTGATCAAGTTCAATCAAACATTATCACATTCAGAGAAATGGAGAAAACATCTTACATGTTGTGATCCTAGGTCCAAACCAATAAAGAAATCATCATGGATTGGCATTATACATTTAGTAGAGAGGGTGTAAGATTCATCCCTTTCATTCCTATTCCATCACCATCCATAGAAACCTTGGCTCAACAAATCAAGACTTTGCAATAGCAAGTGATAGACATGACTAGTCCTAACAACCATAGGGGTTGGTTAGAAAAAATGATGAGAGAAGTGATGACCATGAGGGAATCACTATTAGACCAACCTTCTTCTTCATGTGAGACCATGCCAACCTTCATTCTTCAACAAAATCATTCCTCCCTCAGTTCAACCAACATTAGAGTCATGTAAACCTTCTTTTTCTTTCAACCCACTATATCAATCATACCAATCAAACCAACCCAACATTCAAAGTACCCCTTTCAACCAAAATCAAATCCCATTCAACCAAAGTCCAAATAAAAATTCACACCAACCAAACATTCAAACCCCTTTCAACCAAAATCAAACCCCATTCAACCAAAGCCCAAATCAAAATTCACACCAACCCAACATTCAAACCTCATTCAACCAAATCAAACCTCTTTCACCCAAAATCATACTCCTTTCAACCAAAATCAAATCCCTTTCAACCAAAGCCCAAACCAACCATATTTATCTATCATTCCATCATCCCTAGAAGTCACACAAGACCAATCCATGTCATCTCTATTCAATAACACAATCTCCCAAGCGCTATCCATAGCACAAATCCAATCAAATCCAAGTCATGATTCAAAGAGTCTTGTTCAAGATCCTTTCTCATCAAGTCAAAAGGTTGAAACCTTCTAAGAATCTCCCATGTATTTCCAAAATCCTTCCCTGTGTAAAGAGGATGATCCAAAATCAAAAGAAATGGGTCCTAAAATAAATAAAGATAAAGAAATAACTCTTTCATATAACCCAATTTTTTATCAAGATCCCACCGACCAAGAATCTTATGATGATCCCCTAGCTCTTTTCTATTTCATTCATAATGATACCCTTTTGTCTCAAGCACAAAGTGTCCTTTCAAGTCTCATCCAACATCCACCTCCTAATCAAGATCAGGACATCCCTTTCATCCTTCCTATTAATCCCTTTCCAAGACAAGATCAAAGAATACCTTTACCTTCATGTTCTAAACAAGATCCCATTATTTCTCCAAATCTTGATCAAGATCCCTCCATCCCTTCATTTCCATGTCATAATCCTTCATGTTCCTCACAAGGTTCCCTCTCAAATGAACTTGCCATTTCTCCTCATGATCTCGATCCCTTTACACAAGTTGTTCATGAACCCCTTATTAATGAAATCACCAATCCAGATCATACTACATAGAGCAACTTGTCAACAATTGTATGTGTGCCATCATCAAATGCTAATGAAATCAACACCCAAATTGTTTCATCATTTTCTTCATGCACAAGCATAGCACTAGCTAATGACATCAACACCTGGTTGGCTTCATCATCCTCTTCAAGTGCATCAATAGAAACAAGCATAACACCCGCTCATGTCACAACTTCAGAACTAGAATCTATTTGCCTCATATACCCACACTTGAAAGACTAGGGGCAAGAGAATCTACCATAGGTGAACTGCTTTGAAAATGATAACGCTATAGCTAAATTCATGGGTTCCAGAGATAGATTTCCATCTGATGATCCACAAAATCCAAAAACTAATAAAATCAACATTGGAGATGCTGAACATGTACACTTAGTTGAGTCCTTATATCCTATTAGAAAAGACATCTTTATCCGACTCTTCAAACAAAGACCAATGAACTACCTATACAAAACTCCCTGGCCCTATGAACAACATGCACCTTAAACGATATTATATCTAAGGGTTGGGTTAGTTTAGGTTTTACTTTCCGCATTGCATATCATTTTATTCAAAGCACTGCATCACATATAGTTTCTTTCCAAGCACATCACATTCACAAATTTCATGGCATATAGTTTCTGCATTTGCATATACCAGCACCAATAACACAAGGCAACTGTCTAAGGTGGTCATCTATTTGCATCTAAGAGAAACGAGCGTCATTTCCTTTCTTAGATATTTGGACATGAAGTCTTTGAGGTCCTAAGGTCATTCATTTTCAACATTACCCTGTGACGACGCTTTGCTTATGGTTGGGTAGCAATTTCACTATTTGAGACTTGTTAACCCAAAATCTATCAATTGCTATATCTCAAAACACATTAAAAAAATCTCTAATTCATTCCAGACACCTAGTTGATCATATGACTAGTGAAAAACCTAAAATTCTACTTCAATGTTGTTGTAACTGTCACACCCAAGTAGGTTTCATTACTTACAAAGTCAAGGCAATAAAATAAAAAGAAAAAGAGCTATGCCAAATATTCATCTCAAGGCAAAAGAGCAATGATATATAACTGAAATATCACGCATGCAAGTGCGACAAAAAGCTTGACTATGGGAACATGCAAGTAACTCCATCAGAGCTATGAACTCCTACTGGCAATGGAGTAATATTTGATAAATTACAGTCTATAACCTCGTCGAAGCTCGCAAAGCTTGCTGGCAGCGAGGCTCTATTTAGGATGCTTTTGAAGTTAGGATAATCCACGTAGCTAGTCATATAGGATGCTAAGGATCTTTAGTGAATACAAGAGCGGGAATTAACTCATTTGCACACACATGGGAAAAAGAAGATCAAAGTTTCAAGAACCAATGGGAAAGTATTTCGCGTCTCCATCTATAATCCTAGTCACTAAGTGTGTTAATTTGGATGTTCCACAGGACCTTAGGGATCGATTGACTGCTTATCTATCAAATGTTTTGCACCTCCATTTCAATTGGTGTATTGCAAAATACCAAACAAACACAGTCATCCTTGTTCGAATAGGAAATGCATCTTCATCGTGCATATTGCATTAACATAGGTCATGTCAAAAATTCATTGTCTCCACATGCATTTTGCAGATCATCATGTCATATAGGTTTGCACACTGGGGGCATAACTGAAAAAATCCTAAAAATCATTAAAAGACCTGAAAAAATCAACCAAAAATAGTGGAAAACTTAAAAATCCAAAAACGGTGAAAAACTTAAAAATCTAAAAAATCAATCAACAACGTTCAAATATGTGAAACTAAAAAAATCCAAAAAACAGCGAAAAACATAAAATACCAAAAACATTCATATATAGTCCTTTAAAAGAAATAAAAAACATCTACAAAATGTCCTGAAAAATACCAAAAACATTCAAACATCGATCCACATAATCCAAAAACATCGAAAAAGCTCTTGTAAAAGAACTAAACAATCAAAAATCAATCAATCAAAAAACTTGCAATAAAATATCTTGTGAGAAACAAATACCCTAGCAGATATCTAGCAAACACATCGCACGAAGTTAAGAAAGGATACGACTATCCAGTCAAACATCTACAATCAACTGATCAAACTATCTTATCAATCGTATCATATCCATATCAAGTGATCATTATCTTGTCTTAAATAGAAGAAGATACACTCGAAATCAAACATGTCAGTCTTAAACGAGGTCCGCAACTTTCTGAGATCAGACATTATCAACCATCACATCAAGCAACTGAGAACAAAGGTACAAGGTCAGTATAGCTGCTGAATTTTTTCTGGGTCAGTCTTTATCTTTTATCATTTAGCGACAGATTATGTTCCTATGCTACTCAGGGATGTCCACAAGTGACTAGAGGAGCTATGATGGGCATTATCTTTTTCTTTGTTTGTTGTTTGTGGTGTGAACTGATGAAGTTCTAGGGAAATTTCTCTAGTGGGTGTTTGTGATAGGAGCATTTAGCTATTGAATGCCACACATACCTTGACCCATAGTGTATTTCCCAGAATGGAGGGGTTCACTCCTTGTCTGCTACATGTTTGTTTCTTCAATGAGATATCTTTACATCTTGGTTCTTTATACCCTGGTGTTCTAAGCTTCATTGTTTAATAATAAGGCTTAGTGATGAATATATATTGTGCAATAAAATAAATGGCACAGATTCATGATTCATTCAATTTCATTTTCATCTCATTTGCTTGTTGCTAGTTTGTTGATTCTTTTCTCATCGTCTCTTTCTAAATCATTCTAAGGTTCATTCTCTCATATTATATCTCAATGTCATCTTCACATCACCTATCTCTATCTCTAATCAACTAACTACTCTTCTATCTCATGTTTTTCTTCTTTCGAAAGACCATTCATACCTTTAATGCATAAACAATCTCTCGAGGGGGCATATTTACACCATACAGTGGTACCAAGGCATACTAGGGCAGAATTTTTCATTTTCTTTGAAACAATGTTGTTCCGACTTTGTCTCAAAGAGGGGCAAATGTAGACACTTAAAAATGTCTCACTGATCATGTGCTAATTATTCATCTAATTGATTAAATAATTCTTTAATTATTTAATTAAGTTAATTAATCTTATTCTTCTAATTTCATATTTTCTCATAAGTTTACTAATTATTCTATTTCCTATTCTTTCATCATTTAATCATTTTAACCATTTTCTAATGTTAATTAAATATTTATTATTTAATTAATTCTAATTAATTCCCCAATTTAAATAATCTATATTATTTAAATAAATTACTTCTATTTTCAATTTGTATCTCTAATCATCTAATCATTCAACCCTTTTTCTAAATATTAATTAAATATTTATTATTTAATTAATTATGATTTTAATCCTTTAATTTAAATAATCTTTATTATTTAATTAAAGTCCATTTCTAAATAATTAAATAGTTTCTTTAAATTATTTAATTAACTAATTAATTCTTCAATTCCAAATCCCCAAATTCTAATTTCATTCAATTTCAATTTCTTCTAATTTCTTCTAATTTCAAATACATGTGCATGATTTCAAAAATCAAATTGAAAATCAAAGTCAAGTTCTAAATATATTCAAATACTAAATTGAATTTAAAATCAATTCAATTATTTGAATTAAATCTCATGCAAAGATTAAAATTGAAAATCTAAGTCAAAGTGCAAGCACATTCTAAATTAATTAAATTAATTATCTCTCCAATTCCTATTTCCATCTTTTAGTTAGCTTTTTCTAAATAAAACTTTCTTTGTCATCCTCTTTATTTCCTCCAATCACCCTTTTTCTTCCTTCATTCAGCTTTTTCTCAATCAGTTGACTCAGTTAATCTATTCAATCTATTCAGTTTCACCTCCAAATCAGCAGTTCAACTATCAGTCAGCATGTGAGCTCACCTGAGTTCCACCTCTTGATCAATCTGTTCCACCTTTCAATCAATCTTCTCCAAAAATCTATAAATTGAGCATTCAATCTTCATTCTTAACAATCACGAACTTTGAACCTTTGTGTCAATTGTAGGTTGCCAGCGCGATATCTAAGAACCACCATACCACAAAGAGGAGAAGAAAAATAGAAGCCATGATGCACAATAGGGAGTTTTACATTGTTTAATTTCATTATGGTTTCCATCTATTTCATTGGTTTTTTGTTCGAATTTCTTAGATAGTTAAGGGATTTGTGATTTTTCTTATTTCCTATTTAGCAATGATGAATTTGAGCATAGCACAATAATAATGTAATGTAATAATAATACTATAATGATAATATCAATAGATAAGGATCATCACGGTTAGTCTTCACCCATTCTATATCACCTGATAGGTATAGGTACGTTGATAGATAACCTTCCTCTCTTCTTTCCTTCTAGTCTAAAAGAGATGATGATATAATGTTGGTGGGTGCTCAACACCCTATCACATGTATCGCTTGTGAACCAATTAGTTCTTTTCCTATCGTTGTGAACCTTACAACACCTTGAGTTCTCTTGCATCCTGATGATGGATCACAGAGTGTGATTTGAAACATTGATGGTTAAAAAATAAATTACATAGTCAAATCCAGAAACTGCATACATTATTTGAATGGATTGTGGAAATATAATAGCTCTGATCTATATTGAGATGTACTTATTATACTTAATAGATTAAATTTAATATTCATCATGTTGGTTCTTTATTGTTATTACTTTCACAAATTAATGTAATATATTTGATCACTTCTTCAACTACCAATACTAAACTAGACCATATGTATTGATACTATACACTACTCTACACTCTATCTTCTATTTTTAAAGAATAGTTTCTCTTGACAAAGACTCATGGGTGTTACCCTCTCCTTTTATCATACTAGAGTACAAGAAAATTTACCCCTTCGCATCAATAGGCATACATAGTTGGTGTCACATGATTCAAATTACACCCACATAAACATATTTTAGACCTTCATTGCTTCCTAAGTAGAATTATGGTGCTTTAGAATTACTTGGTCTCAATAAATGTGTCTAGCTTCACATTTGTAAGTCATCATTAAGCATTTGTAACACCAAATCATGCCTTTCATACAACAATGTCACTTTCTATGTTGGAAATGTCAAATTCTCATTGATGTAATGAGGACATTCTCTAAAATAAAGGCCTAAAGATCTAGACACAAGCAAACAAATAATTTAGTATATTTGGTGGGTTTTCAATAAAATTTATCTAGGTTCTTCATATATGCACTAGTTGCAGTAGAGATCATTACTCTACAAGAAAGGAGAAATGATTTTTGTTTGCAATTTTACTCAACTTGCATTCATATGCAAAACCTCAAAATTAGCACCTTCCACGTTATTGATAACTCAATGATGAACGAATAGTACCAAACCGGTACTGAGAGGGGGGGGTGAATCAGTACAGACAAAATACAGTCTTAAACCAGTTCAACAATAATTACTCGAAATGACTAGCAAACAGTGACATCGGTTTGAAATAGAGTAGAACTGGTAAAACTCAAAACAACTAAAACAATCATAAACCGGTTACTCACTTAGCTTTCCACTCAACTCAAAACTACACTACCATTTCACCCTTATGCATGAACAGGTAATCTATCATCATATCTTCACTACAGCTAGTTCAACATGCTTTATTGACAGGCATAAAACATAGAACCATCATATGCTTAACAAGCAATAACAAAGTATCACCAGATAAAAGCATCACACATGACACACATATTTTTCACGTGGAAACCCAACTGGGAAAAACCACGGTGGGGATGAATACCCACAAGCTGTTTTGAACTCTTTGGAAGACCACTCGGTTAGGAGCCTTGTCCGGTTAAAGACATTACAAAAGGTTCTGCTAGGAACTGATCCTGTTAGTGATCACCCGATTAAGGGATGGCTACAATACTCAGTTAAGGGTAGCTTGTTAGGGGATTTCAAGAACTCAATAGCTAAAGGATTTCCAGAGCTCTCTAGCTTTCCAGATCTCAATAAGTTCGAGTTACCCTGTTAAGGGATTTACAGCTAGCCAGTTAAGGCTACCCTGTTAGGGGATTTTACAATTGTTGAAGTGGTTAAAGATCAACAGGTATATCAATAACTTGATAATAGCACTCAATGCTAATGCAGATCTTCTTAAGCTCCTCTTTACCTTCTGCACTTACTCTCTACAAATATAACTTCTCTCCTCTGGTCTGGCAAGAATCATGTATCTCTTCTCTTAGATACACACACACAACTTTTGCCAACAACCCTTGAAAGAGTCACAACATCGACCTTATAGAAAACAGTTAGGTCAGAAGCATAAACCCTAAACCCCAAACCTAATGGGCTAAGGAATTCAAATGGTTCAATCCTGACCGTTGAGCATACTGCATTAATCTCCATCGTTCATTTTCTGTCATTTTACAGTCTTCTCATATTCCCGAGGTAGATAGGCGAGATCTTCTTTCCACTGTTTCCATGGTGGCTGATAACCCATCACACGTTATTACCATCTTATAGTCTTCTCATATTCCCGAGGTAGATAGGCAAGATCTTCTTTCTTGTTGTCATGCTAACTCATTTCACAAAATCATCGGTTGAGCCACATAGGCTTGAAGCACTTCAACCGGAAACCCTAAGGTTGAGACTACGAACTAGTAGTCATTCAACGCTTCCATGTGTCGGTTCCATAACCATATGCCGGCTCACCTTTAAACAAGCACACCACTTCACTTTGGCACAAATGTCGGTTCACAGTGTTATACCGGTTCTTGTAAGGAAGTTAAGTAGCGGAAACAACTTCCTACACTAACCTTGAGAGGAGGGTAATGCAAAACTTTTTCAGATCATTACAACAGTTATAGAAAATAGAAATAGATATAATAACATTCATACCACAACACAATGATTTACGTGGGGAAAACCCTTTCGGGAGAAAAACCCCACCCTCCAAAAGCAGCTCAATATTTTATTCAGCAATCAAAAACAGATTACAACATACTTGCAGAGCAAGCTCTTCGCAAGAGTAGCACTAAACAGAGATTCAGAGGCAACTCAATAGCCATAGGACTCTTACACATAACCTCTATCTCTCACACCTCATAAATAGGAGATACAATACAAGAAACCGTCAAGTGGTATTACAAAACCATGGGCTAAAACCACCCAATAAGGTGTAGCCGACCTTATCTTCCTTCTAGATGCCCTATGACATGTTAAAGAACACATCAACATGTGTTGCTCCCTTTTTACAGCTCATTTATGTATTCGATACAAATTATTTTTCCTATTTCAAGAGTACAAACTTCCAGAGGCCATAACTTGAGAATCGGGTGTCCGATTGACGAACCGTTTGAAGCGCCGAAAAGCTCGCGAAGTGCTCTATCACCTCATAACCCGCTTCGCCAGTTACGGCCACTTTTCAGGGCATTTCGGAGCCTCTAAAGTCCCCAAAATTAAGTTTAAACATTTTATTGCACCCCTCCAAGACGAAAACTTTAATATCTTCAAAACTAGCTGTGACCTTGCGACACAAATTTACCGGAATGCTTATCTAGCCAACCAGAAGCTTCAGGGAGAGTTTCGCACCATTTCGTGCTCAAATGAAAACTTACTATAAATAGTAACCTCGCATAAATGCAAGGTTGAGACACCATTTTTCCCAACAAATCTCCCACTTGTCGAACACCTTGCAAGAGCGGAAGGGAATGTCAACACAATGAATCAATTGCTAGGGGCCATAAGGCCCATAGACTCTGAACACCATCTGAACTTCTCTGTGCTCACAGCCTTAGTTAAAGCATCTGCAACATTCATCAAATTTTCCACCTTAACCAGCTTCACCCTACCATCTTCGACCATATCTCTAACAAAATGATACTAAACATCAATATGTTTGGTCCGGGCATGAAATGTCGGGTTCTTAGCTAGGCTAATTGCACTCTGACTGTCACAGTAAACTGTCACTATACCTTGTTTTATTCCAATATCCGAACACGGTCTCTTAAGCCAAATGGCCTCTTTACAAGCATGAGTAGCTGCCATATACTCTGCTTCAGTAGTGGATAGAGCAACCACAGCCTGTCGCTTACTCATCCAACTAATTGCACCACCAAACAAAGTAAACACATAAGCACTGGTGGATCTTCTGCTATCAATATCACCTGGCCAATCTGAATCCACATAACCATGGATATCAAGGGAAGTCATGTCTCCAACTGAATTACCATGATAACACAAAGAATACTCTGAAGTACCCTTCAAATATCTGAAGACTCTTTTGACTGCATCCCAATGAACTCTACCAGGATTAGACATATATCTAGAAAGTACTCCCACTGCTTGGGCAATGTCTGGTCTAGTACAGACCATAGCATACATCAAGCTTCCAACTGCACTCTGGTAAGGCACTCTGCTCATGTCTTCCATCTCCAATGGGGATGTAGGACAATCTGAAATAGATAGTTTCATTCCAACTGTAAAAGGAACACTCAATGGTCTACAATTCTACATGTTGAACCTCTGTAACACTGAATTCACATACTTACTCTGGCCTAGCCATAGCTTTCTGTTCACCCTATCTCTTCTAATTTCCATCCCAAGAATGTGCTTTGCTGCACCAAGATCTTTCATTTCAAATTTAGCAGCGAGCTGAGACTTCAGTTCTGAAATCATACATTTCCCTTTGCCAATGAATAACATATCATCAACATACAATGCAATGAATAAGAAATGATCACCATAAGATTTATAATAAACACAGTGATCTGATTTAGAACGTTCAAATCCCAAACTCAACACATATGTATCAAATTTCTGGTACCACATCCTAGGACTTTGTTTGAGGCCATACAAAGATTTCTTCAATTTACAGACCAAATTACTTTTGCCTTTCACCACATAGTGCTCCGGCTGTGTCATATAAATATCTTCCTCCAAATCACCATGAAGGAAAGTAGTTTTCACATCCATTTGCTCAACCTCTAAATCATAAGCAGTAGCAATAGAAAGCAAAAATCTAATGGACGTCATTTTTGCAACAGGAGAAAATATCTCACCGTAATCAACACCCTCAACCTGAGAGTAGCCTTTTGCAACCAACCTTGCTTTATACTTCTCAATGCTTCCATCTGAACCAATCTTTTTCTTGAACACCCATTTACAACCAACAGGTTTTCGTCCTTCAGGAAATGGTACAAGATCCCATGTATCATTCTTTTTCAAAGCTGCCATTTCTTCCTCCATAGCAATCTTCCAGGATTCTGCATCATTCATACCTAATGCCTCTTCTACAGATTTCGGTTCATCCACACTAGTATTCAGAGCAAAAATACATCTCCAATCATTAGGTGAATACCTTTCAGGTGGTTGTCTATGTCTTGTAGACCTTCGAACAAGCTGAGTTGGAGGTTCTTCCTCCTCTTCTGAAGATTCAGAGCTAGACGAGCTCTCCTCAAATTCTTGCCTATCTAGGGGTCTCGATTCAACTCTTTCAGGTGTAGAAGGAAGTTGAATCACATCTTCCTTTTTAGTCTGTTCTGGCTGCAATGTAACAGAAGGAGACTTAATTTCTCTAAAAATAACACTTCTACTGTGAATTACCTTTTGTGCAACAGGGTCCCAAAGCTTGTATCCTTTCACACCATAACTATACCCGATGAAGATACATTTCACATCCTTGTTCTCCAACTTTGTTCGCTTCTCCTTTGGCACATGTGCATATGCCTCGCAACCAAAAACTCTAAGATGTCTCAATGAAGGCTTGTGACCTGACCATGCTTCCATAGGCGTTTTATCAACAAGAGCTGATGTAGGAGACCTGTTAAT
Organism: Cryptomeria japonica; assembly: GCF_030272615.1. NCBI lineage: Eukaryota > Viridiplantae > Streptophyta > Pinopsida > Cupressales > Cupressaceae > Cryptomeria > Cryptomeria japonica. The sequence goes on along the minus strand of NC_081414.1, from coordinate 554,457,166 downwards.
CAGGTAGCAAGCAGTGGCAACAACTTCAGCCCAAAACTTTTGTTCGAGACCAGCACCACTCAACATACTCCCAGCCTTCTCCATCAGTGTCTTGTTCATTCTTTCTGCAACTCCATTCTGCTGTGGAGAATACGGAGTTGTCTTATGCCTGTTAATTCCACAGTCTTTACAGAATCTATCAAAATCATTAGAGCAAAACTCACCGCCATTATCAGTTCTCAAACATTTTATTTTCTTTCCAGTCTGCAACTCAACCATTGCTTTAAATTCTTTAAAACGACTAAAAACTTCAGATTTACTCTTTAGAAAATATACCCATGTCCTTCTACTAAAATCATCAATAAATGAAACATAATATGTGGATTTTCCAATCGAAGAGACATCTACTGGACCAAACACATCAGAATGAATAGGATCCAAAACACCACAAGTTTTATGAGAACTCGAGTAAAACTGAATGCGGTTTTGTTTTCCATAAATGCAATGCTCACAGAAATCAAAGTCAAGATTACAATCATTCAAACCTTCAACAAGATTTTTATTTTTCAAGGTCCTTAGACCCTTTTCTCCAATGTGGCCAAGTTTCTGGTGCCATAACATAGTCTTCTTTGCAGGTAACTTTGCTTCAGACGAAAGAGCACCCTTAGGTACCCAAAAACCATTTCCATCTGCTGAAGGTGAAACCTTCAAATCTTCCAATGAAGTATCCGTAGATTTACTTTTTACAGAAGTGCTATTACACTCAACAGTGTATGCTTCAAGCTTATACAAAGTGCCAAACCTGACACCTCTAGCAACTACCATAGCACCCTTAATCATCTTACATCTTGTTTCAGAAAAGACTACCTGCACACCCGCATCTATCAGTTTGCTCACAGATAACAAGTTTCGTTTTAATCCAGGGATATGCAGCACACCATTAATCCCTTTTATTCTACCATCAGAAAACCTGATTCTAACTTTACCTCGACCAACAATGTCTAGAGGTGAATCATCACCCAAGTACACCTTACCTCCATTAAATCCTTCATATTCAGAAAACCAATTTCTATTGGAAGTCATATGAAAAGATGCACCTGAGTCAATTAGCCAGGCATCATTACCTGCATGAGTCACCAAAGCCGCAATAAATGCATCGCCATCTTCCTTGTCGGACTCAGAATCAGAATCGAACTTTTTCTTTTTCTTCTTCTTCTTTTCTTCTTTGCAGTCCTTACGGATGTGACCCGGTTTACCGCAATTCCAGCAAATGACTTTGGACTTTCCAGGAGATTTCGATCTCCCTTTGGATTTGGACTTGTCGCGCTTCTCATTCTTCTTGCCTTTCTCCCTAGGTCTTCCACGAACGGTTAGGGCTTCCTTTGAACTGATGGATACCTTCCTTCGCATCTCTTCACCGAGTAGGGCACCCACCACGTCTTCAGATTTCAAAACAACAGAAGTACTACCGATAGCCATAACAAGAGAATCCCACGAATCAGGCAAAGAGCAAAGCAAGATCTGACATTTCTCCTCCTCATCCATCTTAACACCGATGGATACTAATTGAGCTACCAACATATTGAATGCTTCCAGGTGGTCTGCAATTCGTCCGCCCTCTTCCATCTTCAAGGAATACAATTTCTTTCTTAAGAAAATTTGATTTAATAAAGATTTCACTTGATACATCTCACCAAGCTTAGTCCATAGCTTCTTTGCAGAGTTTTCTTCATGGACATTGATTAGAACAGAGTCTGCCAGGCACAGTCTGATTAGACCCTTGGCTTTTCGGTCCATAACATCATATTGAGCTGCCGCAGTAGGATCTGAGGGCCCTTGGACATTCGCATCAACAGCATCCCAAAGATCTCGATCTATTACCAGATCTTCCATCTTCAGCTTCCACATCTCAAAATTACTTCCGTTAAATTTCTCCACCTCTATTCTCCCTGACGAACTCGCCATCTGAATATTCCTGCAACAAGATCAAAAAGTGTCTTCTGCACAAGCTCCCACTCAAATCTGGATTAGTTCAAGAAACCCAACTGCCCATAATTGAAACCAAAGGTGATCAGGCTCTGATACCACTTGTAAGGAAGTTAAGTAGCGGAAACAACTTCCTACACTAACCTTGAGAGGAGGGTAATGCAAAACTTTTTCAGATCATTACAACAGTTATAGAAAATAGAAATAGATATAATAACATTCATACCACAACACAATGATTTACGTGGGGAAAACCCTTTCGGGAGAAAAACCCCACCCTCCAAAAGCAGCTCAATATTTTATTCAGCAATCAAAAATAGATTACAACATACTTGCAGAGCAAGCTCTTCGCAAGAGTAGCACTAAACAGAGATTCAGAGGCAACTCAATAGCCATAGGACTCTTACACACAACCTCTATCTCTCACACCTCATAAATAGGAGATACAATACAAGAAACCGTCAAGCGGTATTACAAAACCATGGGCTAAAACCACCCAATAAGGTGTAGCCGACCTTATCTTCCTTCTAGATGCCCTATGACATGTTAAAGCACACATCAACACGTGTCGCTCCCTTTTTACAGCTCATTTATGTATTCGATACAAATTATTTTTCCTATTTCAAGAGTACAAACTTCCGGAGGCCATAACTTGAGAACCGGGTGTCCGATTGACGAACCGTTTGAAGCGCCGGAAAGCTTGCGAAGTGCTCTATCACCTTGTAGCTCACTTCACCGGTTACAGCCACTTTTCAGGGCGTTTCAGAGCCTCTAAAGTCCCCAAAATTAAGTTTAAACATTTTATTGCACCCCTCCAAGACGAAAACTTTAATATCTTCAAAACTAGCTGTGACCTTGCGACGCAACTTTACCGAAATGCTTATCTAGCCAACCAGAAGCTTCAGGGAGAGTTTGGCACCATTTCGTGCTCAAATGAAAACTTACTATAAATAGTAACCTCGCATAAATGCAAGGTTGAGACACCATTTTTCCCAATAGTTCTCTCATATGCTGGTTCACACCTTTGCAACATATTGACATCAATGACAACATACAATGTCATTATGTCCACATACCGGTTCTCATAATGCCAACAGTTATGATATTCCCTTATGTATCTATTTTGTGCTAAGATGCATCACACAAGCATGAAGTCTTCTAGAAAAATAGTTTTGTGCACATTTGCACAAGCATAAACTCCAATAGCTATATGAAAAAGTATACAATAATTATGTGTGCACTCTTAAATTATTCTCCACAACTTTAGGGGTACATTACCTTCAACAATAATATTGTCAAATCCTACACCAATAGATCCACATTATGCGTGACCTACAAATGTGTACCACATGTATCTAAACCAGTAATCTATTTCCATATGCATGCACACCAATACATTCAATCTTTCTCCATATTCATCCAACATTTGGTTTTTCTACTCTACATGATTGTGCCAACCAATTAGCACCATATAAATCAAACACCTAGTAAACCCTAGCCACATGGGAAGTGAATTATAGAAGAATTATCTAATAGTGTATTTGTAAGCATCTAAAAATGGTCAATGCTTGCGTTGTCATACTTTAACATGTTCGTGTTACCTTCTTTTAGGGTTTTTGCATTTACTAACACTTCATCTATGTCATACATTTGATCTTTATCATTTGTCAACGTCGTGTCATTCTTCTGCTTTCTTTTCCTTTTCAATTACTTTTTCTCAAATTTAATTTAGGTCTTATCAATGTCAATCAAAATGCTCAATTTATGATCATGGTCAATATTTTGTATTAGTTGGACATCATTTTAACCCTAAACAGTGTCAATTAGGGTTTGTCTTCAATTATTATCATTTTTTATATCAATTCTCTTCCAATCAATTGTTAGATAATTTTGGATCCCTTTTGCATCACTATAAATCTTTATCAAATTGATCTTTATCAATCCTTTTCAAAGCAACTCTTGTCAACCCTTGATTGATTTGTCATTGATCTCAATCAATCATTGATTCTCATAAATTTTGATCTATTTGTCATCAATCCTTTACCATCCATCATTTATCAAATCAAGTTTCTTTGTCATTTTTGATTGATTTGTCATCGGTCTCTATCATTATCCATTCAATCAAAGTCGAGTCCTCATCAATTATCTCCTTGGTCACAATCATTATTTATTTATCACATTAATCTCATCGTGGCTTTATTTTAACCTAATTCATTTCTTGTCTCTTCCTTAGGGTTTTGTGATTCTTTAATTATTAAATCCTCACTAGCATCTATCCTTAGGTTAAATGAATATATTTTATTTATCCTATGTCTTGTGTCACAATTATTCTATTTAATTGGCTAATTCTCCTTTTTTGTGGGCTAATTAATAAATAAATATTTATTAAATTATTTCCCACCTTTTTCTCTCCTAATTCTTCCCATTAATTTCTCCACTAATTTGTCTCCACCTTTTTCTCAAATTAATAAGTTATTTTTGTGCTAAATTTGTCATAAATCATGAAGCTATAATTTAGGGTAATTTGTCATAAATCATGAAATACAATCTTCTCTCAATTTGTCATATCTTGGCATAGTAATTTGTCATGAATTTGACATAGCATTTGTCATAATTTTTCCCTCAATCATGCTATTTTTGAATCAAGTTTCATGTTTCAATTGCTCATGCTAATTTGGAGACTTTTTCTTTTCTCAATGATTGTAACCATATTTCGAGTATCCTTATGATGTCAAATTCACTTCATTTCACTATCATTTTGCCATCAAACTTACTTGCAACATTCTTGTGATTTGTAGGTGAGAGCCACATACATCCATTTGAAGGAGAAAGAAGAACAATGGAAGAACAATGGAAGGAATGTTTGTGTTGGTTTGCATTTCTCTTGAATATTTTGTTTTCATGCATTCATTGATTGTGTTAGGGTGATATTTCATGATATTTTTCTTTTGTGGTTGGCTTTATGATGTTATGATGCCTTTGCGTAATTCCCTATCCACAATATTATATAGATATATCTTAGTATATATTATGCAAATTGATGTGCCAACTAGTATGTCAATAGAAAGCCTAATCATAATGTATGATCTAGTATGGTTCTACTCTAGGATGCTCATATAAACCAAGTATATAGTTTCCTAATCATTAAAATTACATTCATACCATAATTCCAATAATATATTATGAATTCACACCATATCAATTAAGGATCGCATATTTTTTTACACTAATTGTGTGCTTTTTATCTTATGGAAGGTATTGGTTCTACATATCTTTAATATTAAAAGCACCAAATGGAAATAAGGCCATCTCTATTTGTGTTGCTTCATAACCTTGTTACTACATGAAAGGTTTTCCTTCAAACTCTAACAAAATTGGATTGCATCATTAGGATTGATATTGGGGCATCTTAATCCCCTTTAGTATATGTTCTTATATGATTAAATATTTTATGTTGATTCAACGTCAAACAATGTTACTCTTCAAATCTATGACTTGATTATTGGGTTTTACACAATTTCCATTTTCTCCTTTCCTATAATTTCATGCATCCTTTATATGCAACCAATTGAAAGGAGGATATATAATATTAATGGTATTATTTTTCCAATTGTGATTATAGCAATTTGTCTATGATTGTGATGATTTTTTTTTTTTGATAAACAAAGCCTACTTTTGTTCCATATGAAGTTATGTTCTTACATCCAAGCATAGCCCTATTATTCATGTGACTAAGTAGGGTCCTAAATTACCATATATATATTTGGTAGATGGTTTATACCTATTTCTAAATGCTTGATAGATGTTACTCATTAGAGTTGTTTGTTTAGTGCTAATAGCTTCCAAGGTGAAGCTCTCATTATGACGAGAGTATATAGGATTGGCATCCTTATATTTATCCTTGTTATGAGCATATAAATATTTACTTTCATGTTGGTTTCTTATTTTACTTTAGCATTCATCATAGTAGTTCACATGAAAGTCAAAGGGAGGGAAAATGTAATGGTGAAAATTTAATACCTTGATTTTTTTTCCCTCATTTGGGGTTCGTTTTGAGTCATTTGTTCTTGTGAAATAATTAGTGTACAAAATGATGTATTCTTGCATGGGAGTTGGTAAATTACTTGATTCAATCATTACACATCTCAAAGGATTGGTCTTGATTCTTATTTCATCCATTTCTTATCCCAAGTCAGACCTATAATCATGGAACTAAATTAAGTCAAAACTACAAGTGTGAAAATAACTCTTGAACTTTCAAAATTCAAATTTAAAAATGAGTTTATTTCTCTCCCTTCGACTAGTTGTTCTGAACTAATGTGTAAAATATTTTGAATTACATGCGATGGTGTATAAAAGATCAAACAATAATTTATCTTTATGCATAATCTCTCTTAAATCTAAATTATCATCCAAGGGGCATAATATAGCATTAGCTTGTATCATGTGACTAGACATATTGCATGGTTATTTGATGCCTTAAATACTTGTTTCAGTTTATTACTATAGTAATAGCAGTTAGACCCAAGGAAAAAATATCTTAGCTTACCAAGCTCTTTAACAATGCCTATATCTATTACAAACATAAAAGTAAATAGAATTCAAAAACCAAAATTAGTGAAGTTCATGTATACTAGTTAGGTTCAAACCAATGTACAAGGTTAAATCTATAAATATAGTATTCAATCCTACAATCATAATGTTAGAATCTCAGATACCAGAGGAAAACTGAGAGGGATGGGTGGGGGTGAATCAGTTTACCACAAATTAAACACTTAGTGCAGATTATAAATTATTTATTGGAGCATAATATAAATGACACAGTGAAAGATAAAGAATGAAAGCATAGAACACATAACACCAATATTTTGACGTGGAAAATCTAGTAAAGGGAAAAAACTCGGTGGAAAACCCTACCCACAGTCAGATAATACTTCTGCAGCAATATGTGAAATAATTACAATGGGGATTGCACTTGTAATCAGGCCAACTGCCTAGAGCTCATTGCTCATCACAAAAAGGGAAGCCTCACTGACTTGCATAAACATCGGACTACAATCCAGAGAAAAATGAACTGTGAAAATAGCATCTCCTAATGCTTGATACAATTCTGACTAAGCACAGATGTTTGCCCTGCAATACCAAAACCTTCACAACCCTTCGCTGAATGATATACCCATAAACCATAATTACAAAAATTACATCACACGTTACCACCAGACCAATATTATGATTTACATTACATAGCATAGACCTAATTCAAATTCCCAAATAATTATATCCGTCGAAAATTCAACTAAGACCTATATCAACACATTTCACCAATCGGTAGAAACCCTCGGTGTAATAACACAGAATAACCAACTGGATCCAAATAGGACCACAAAATCATCATGCCAGCCAATGCAAAGCCACCAAACAATTAGGACATGATCAAGACTACCTTCAGCATGTTAGGAACCATTTCCATAAGCCAGACCAAAATCACTTAACCAAATCATCGAATATCGCCAACCAGTAAAGCCAACCGGTACCGAGAAATATCAACCGGTAATCCAAAACATAAGTGATAACTTCCAAAGCACCAAATCATGAACCAACTGAATGTGACAATTATATAACCATCCTGAATAGCCATCCAAAACTGAAACAACCAATTTGATCATACCGAATCAAAAACACTGATAACCAAGTCTAACTGGGATAGCAGCAACCAACCGAGATAGCAGTAACCAACCGAGACAGAACCATATCCAATCAGAGCACATTGTTGACAATAATGACAACACATAAGCAAGTTCAGCATATTGCCAAAAATATCCCCCTTTGGCATTGATGGCAACACTAAATGTGAAAAACATCCAAGTGCCAAGGAATGCCAACAATCTCCCCAAACAATCAAGAACCAACAAAATATCTCCCTAAGATTTTCTGATTTTCACATGAACACCTCGCCCCCTTTGACATTAATGACAAAGGGTTGATGCCTAACCAAATAGCTGACTACTCCCCCTGAGTAGCAGCATCATCCCATCAACCCGGATCAGAAGATGTTTCTGATAAGCTCATCGGATGGATGCATCCCTACATCTCTAAGTCTCTTCTGGAGGAGTGGTGACCCCCAACTAATCTCTTAGATTCAAGAGTATCTTTAGGCAATGGTTTAGTTATAATATCTACAATCTATTCCTTAGTAGGCACAAAAACTAATCTGACTTCCTTTGCTTCAACCTTTTCCTTCAAAAAATTATACCTTATAGAAATGTGTTTTGATTTGGAATGAAAGACCAGATTCTTTGACATATCAATAGCAGCAGTATTATCATAGTGAATAACAATAGGTTCATCATATCTTACCCTTATATCCTTCAACATTTGTTTCATCCATAAAATCTGAGTATAATTAGTTGCAACAGCTACATATTCAGCTTCAATAGTAGATAATGAAGTGCATGATTATTTCTTGCTAAGCCATGAAACCAATTTCTTCCCAAGAAATAATGCACCGCGTGTAGTTCTCTTTCGGTCATCAACATCTCCTGCCCAATTGGAATCTGTATAGGAACATACTCTGAAATCGTCATCCTTTGGATACCATAACCCATACTCTGTTGTTCCTACCAAATATCTAAATATTCTTTTAACAACAATATCATGACTTCCTCTCAGATCAAACTAAAATCTAGAAGTAATGCAAACAACATTCACTATATCCAGTCTGGTCTAAGTTAAGTACAACAATCCACCAATCATTGATTTGTATCTAGATGGGTTCACTCTCAGAGATTCATCTTCCTTAGACAATTTGCAAACCAATCTAGCCTTGTTTCTTACAACCTGACCTTCCTCATTTAATTTATTCCTAAAAACCCATTTAGTTCCAATAACATTTTTATCTTTAGGCCTAGGAACCAATTCCCATATTTTATTCTTTTCTATCTGATTCAATTCTTAATCCATAGCTCTCATCCAATTCTCATCTTTACTTGCTTCAGTAAAATATTTTGATTCAATTTGAGAAATTAAACAAACCTCTTCAGTAGCTAACCTTCTTCTTGTCATCACACTTTTTCTCGTCTCCTATGATCTGATCTTTAGAATGATTCAGCTTCACATACCTGGGAGTCTTTGAATTATCTTAACTTTCTGACTCTTTCTACTCATCAACAGTCACTGTGGAGTTTTCTAATGTTATCGAAGCATCTTGATCAAATCTCTGAATTTATTCTTGCACAACTGGTTTTGATCTGACAATTTCATCTTCTAGTCCATAGTCATATGATCTGATCTGATTATTACCTTTCTCATCCACTTTGATATTTATGCTTTTGGTTATCCTATTCAGTCTTTTGTTATGACATCTATATGCTTTACTCTTAGTAGAATAACCCAAAAATATTCCTTCATCACATCTAGGATCAAATTTCCCTAATGCATCATCTCTTCTAATATAGAATTTACTTCCAAAAATTCTGAAATATCTGACAGTAGGAGTATGACCAAACCATAATTCATAAGGATTCTTACCGGTATCACCTTTTATGTGTACCATGTTGAAAGTGCATATCGCAGTATTGATAGCTTCTCTCTGATAGATATCAAACAATTTGGCTTCCATCATCATTAACCTTACAGCATCTAAGATAGTTATGTTCTTCCTTTCCACTATCCCATTATGTTGTGGAGTTCTAGGTGCAGAAAATTGTCTTCTGATTACATGCTTCTCACAAAAGTTGTTAAACTCACCAGATGTAAATTCACGGCCCTGATCTGATCTTAAACATTTTATCTTCAATCCTATTTTTGTCTCTACCATAGCCTTGAAATTTTTGAATTTCTCAAGAGCTTCTGATTTTTCTTTCAAAAATGCAACCCACATCATTCTAGAGTAATCATCAATAAGAAACATAAAGTATCTATCACCTTGAAAACTTTTAGTCATTGCTGGTCTACACAGATCAGTATGAATAAGATCAAGAATTTCATTAGATTTATCATGTATTCTTCTGAAAGAAGTTCTAACTTTCTTACCCATTTGACATTCTCTACATATCGGATTATGAGGCTTGATAATCTTGGGCAAATCTCTGACAGCCTGCGTTGAACTGATCTTCACTATGCAATCAAAATTCACATGACACATCCTCTTATGCCATAGCCAACTTTCATCAATTTGAGCAATCAAACAAGTCTTCTCACCGAAGTTCAAATGAAAGATATTTCATTTGGTCTGAGTTCCAGATGCAATTTCCAAACCAGATCTGTTGATAATCTTTCATTTTGCATTTTTGAATTGCAAATAAAATCCTCTATCCACCATCTAACCTACACTCAAAATATTATGCTTCAAACCTTCAACATAATAAACATTGTCAGTATTAGTCTTACCATCCAAGGATATTGTTCCTTGGCCTTTGATCCTGCATGCCTTGTTGTCTCCAAATCTGACTATTCCACCATCAAATTCTTGTAGAGTTGGGAATTTCCTCTTGTCGCCAGTCATATGATGTGAGAAACCATTGTCTATAACCTATTCATCCTTCTCGTCAATTTTAGTAGCCAGGGCTTTCTCCTCAGTATGATTTGTATCAATGACAGGTTCTAAAGAATCATCCTTGATAGCAATAAAGACCCAATCTTTGTCGAAGATTCCATTATCGGATCCACTCACAGGTTCATCATCATCATCATCATTAGTAATACCAAAATCATCATCACCAGCATAGTAACATGATTTATTCTTATTCCTTCTAAATATAGGTTTGGTTTGATATTCTGGATTATGTTTATAATTCCTCATAAATCTTTCTTGATTCCTAGCAGCTCTCTCGGGACATCTAGAAGCAAAATGACCAATCTTATTGCATGAAAAACATTTAAAAGGAACTTTTCCTTCATACTTACTTCCAAATGGTCCTTTAGGGGTTCTTCTGGCAATTAGGGCTTCCAACTCTTCAAGTTCTTTGTCTTCTCTCCCAATGTCTTCCAATTCTTTATCATATAACTCCTTCCAGATTATCTGGTTACCAGAGGCAAATGCTTTAAATGCAGTCTCAGTTTTAGTAGCACTCTGATCTCCAAGTTCTTCAAGTTTAAAATCAGTCAACTTCCCAAGTAATGTATCTCTAGTAACAGGGGTATTTGACATTGTCTGGAGTTCATTTATTGCACTAGCCTTCATCTTGTAAGTCGGAGGTAGAACTCTTAGAATCTTTGACACAACCTCATCCTCATTAACAATTCCACTACAGCATTTGATTCCCATGACAATCTCATTCACTCTATCCATGAAAGAATTTATCTTCCCATCTTCTTCCATCTTCAAAATTTCATATCTCACCTGATAACCTTCAAGTTTTATAATCTTTACTGCTTGGTCACCTTCATAAAGAGTTTCAAGCTTCAACCAAATCTACTTAGCATTTTCCAACTCTATGACATTCAACAGCTTCTCATCTGATAGGGAACTTAACAAAGCTTCTTTTTCTCTAACATCATTATCAACATTCTTCTGTTCATCAGTAGGTGTCAGAGTTTCAGAATTAGGATCATGAGGTGTATACCCTTTCTCTATTATCTCCCAAAATTCAACTCCAAGACATCTCAGATGAATCTTCATTTGCTCCTTCCATATTTTGTAATTTGTACCATCAAATCTGGGACTCTCCTTCCGGTAGGGATTAAATGTAGAAGTTGATGCCATAGGATGTCCTCAAGTGCTTAAGCTTATGCAGAGAGGACCTTGCTTTGATACAAATTGTTAGAATCTTAGATACTAGAGGAAAACTGAGAGTGGGGGGGGGGGGTTAATTAGTTTTCCACAAATTAAATACTTAATGCATATTATAAACTATTTACCAGAGCATAATATAAACAACACAGTGAAAGATAAAGCATGAAAGCACATAACACACAACACCATTATTTTGACATGGAAAACCCAGTAAAGGGAAAAACCATAGTGGGAAACCCTACCCACAATAAGATAATTCTTCTACAACAGTATGTGAAATAATTATAATGGGGATTGCACTTGCAATCAGGCCAACCACCTAGACCTCACTGCTCATCACAAAAAGGGAAGTCTCTTTGACTTACATAAACATCGGACTATAATCTAGAGAAAAATGAACTGTGAAAATAACATCTCCTAATGCTTGATACAGTTCTGTTAAAAACAGATGTCTATCCTACAATACCAAAACCTTCACAACCCTTCGCTGAATGATATAACCTTGTTTGCACAATTACCTATCTCTGATAATGCCGACATTAACCTTTCTATCTCTATCGTTATACAAATTACATGAAAAAGTCACCTATAAATACAGATTATCAACCTTGATAACAAGGTCAGCTAAACCCTAAACCCATAAACCATAATTACCTAAATTACATTACACGATATCACCGGACCAATATTATGATTCATTACATAGCATGGATCTAATTCAAAATCCCATATAATTATATCCGTTGCAAATTCATCTAAGACCTATATCAACATGTTTCACCAACTAGGTCCAAATAGGACCACCAAATCATCACGCCAGCCAATGCAAAGCCACCAAACAATTAGGACATGATCAAGAACTCCTTCAGCACATTAGGAACCATTTCCATAAGTTGGACCAAAATCACTTAACCAAAACATCGAATATCACCAATCAGTACCAAGAAATATCAACTGGTAATCCAGAACATAAGTGATAGCTTCTAGAGCAACAAATCATGAACCAACTGAATGTGACAAGCATATAACCATCCCTTAGTCCTTGACTCCTAGCAAAAAAAAGTATCAATGTAGACTTGTGGCCTATTCAACTTTGACAGAATTGATATAGTCCAATCCTTGACTCTTAACCAACAAGATATCAAAATGGATGCCCCCCAATCCTTGATTCTTAGTATTGTAGCATCATAAATTGTACACCCTTGCTAGGGTGGTACAATTCTATGCTTAGTTTAGCACCCGCCTTAGTTTGTTCGCATCTTGCATTGAAATTTCACTTTAAGCATTTAATTAATTGATTTAATTAAATCTAAAGTCATATTTCATTACTCCCCACATCATAAAATTGGGCCCTTTACCCTAATTATGCCCCTTTTTATTTTATTCCTCCAATAAATCATTAAATCATAAACCCTAATTATGTCTTATTTCTACCTTTAAGGCCCAATTTTGCATATCAAAACATCTTGAAATCTGCTGTAACTTTGGGATTCGCTCTAATATCATCATATCTAATGGCCTTGAAAATTTGGTGAAAAGTTGGTCAGACCGTGCGTAAGTTATGCACGGTCCCCGACATTTTTCTCGAAATTTCGGGAGCATAATTCTATAATATTATAATGCTTAACCCCAAAAAATTGGCAGAAAATTCAAATCCTAGGTCGGCCTAAAGACAAAATTAAGATCTAGGGTTTCATACATAAGAGCTCTCTTTCTTCATGTGAAGGTCGAGAAGAAGTTTTTGGCTAAGGAGTCTTCTATGCAATGAAAGAGTAGGTCTTTTCGAGTGTTTGCCAACATTCAACAACATCTATCAAGCATTCTTTCATCAATTGGGGGCTTTTGAATATGTAGGAAAGCAACAGGAGATCACCGATTGAAGATTGGCTTGTACCCCTCCCTTGGGGTTGGGTATGATTTCATGTTGTTTTCATGTCTTTCTATGAGCTTCATTACATCAATTTGCAAATTTACATTTATGATTTAGATCACTTAGTATCATTGATTTAGAGCATTTACTTTGTCAATTACAAGCATTTAGGTTTTACTCATTAAAGCATAGGGTTACTCTAGATTGTTTGCATTCATCATTTTTGGGTCTTGCACACACACAAGATTCCTGCACACACTATTTTACTATAAAAATCAGCTATTTGTTGAGGTGGAAATCACCAAAATAGGGATTTTACTAAGGCAAAACCCCATATAGCCACCCAAACCCCCTCTTTTCAGTTGCAGGTACAAGAGCAAAATTGCAGGTTTCAAGATTAGTAGAAGGCATTGACACAGTTGCAACCTTCATATTTTCCTGAATCCCTCAGGGACAGGGGCGTGGCGCCCTTGTCCCCCTCAGTTTTAGTGATTTTCAACAGGGTGGAAGCTTAGGACCTCAAGTTTGTAGACATTTAGTTGCAGCTCCCTATTAGACAAAATAGGACCAGGATGTTGCACCCCTATCCTGGGCAGTTTGACTCAGTTTTTGGTGCCAAGTACACATTTAGATTCCTCCCCCTTCTCTATTTTCAATATCTTGGTTTCGGTCCTACAAGTTTCTGCAATTTTAGTTTGTATATGCTTCATTGTTCATCTCCTAGTCTAGTTGATCAATCACAACCTATTTTTCACATCTTCTCTTCATATACAACAAGAGGAATAGAAACCCTAAGAGATAATCCTTGGCTTTCTCTTTCTCACAAGAAGCCAAACTGAGCTATCTCCCTAGGCTCTTTCGTATTCCCAATGTGTTGGCAAAAATGGGATTAGGTCCTAGTCACCCGGTCTCGCTTTTTCCCTCCCACATTTTGGTGAACCCGACATGAATCCAATCTTCTTTAATTATAATTTATGTTCTTAGCTCTGAGTGTTTTTTCTATTTCAAATTTAAGTTTACATTTACAAGTTTCAATTCCTTGCAAATTTCAAAAATGTAGAGGTCAATTTTGTTAAAACCCTAATTTTTCAATTCAAAATTGAACTTGTGGATAGCTTAATTTGGATCATTAATTTCAGATCTGATTTAGGAACACATTTTACTCATAAATTTCATTTTCTAAATCAACATTTATAGTGCTTTCATTGGTTAAAATTGAATATTTCCTTCTATTTTGCATATGTTATCATTTGAAAGAGGAAAATTGTTGTCATGATGCATTCATTTCATAAATGTGATAATGGGTTCGCTTCCCTTGCTTCAATTTTTCCATCTCTTAAAGAACCTCCTCCTATCTATGATAACATTTTAGTGCCTAAAATACTTGTTTCCGTGCCCTTCAAAACTCTCTCATGCTCTAAGGATGAAGATTTGAAGAGTGATCTTGACAATTCTCCTAAAATGTGCCCTTCCCATCTAGATATCTTAGAGGAAGAGGATGATATCATAAACACTTTTCTTAGTGTTACTTTATCTTCTTTACATGATGTCTCTCTAAGTGAAAAGGTATTGATGGGCATTGACTTATCTTCTCCTAAATTTGGTCTTACCAATGGGGGCATGTTAGTGTAGACACCTAAAATTAATATTTAATTAATTTAAGCTTGTTAACATAATTAATTGACTGTGTTATCCTTATTCTTCTCAATGTTAATTAAATCTCATAAATCATGTCACTATTGTCCAATAATTAATTTATCAAATAAATTAATTACTCCCCTATTCTTCTAAAGTCCCTCCAATAATTATTTCCTCTAAACCCACTCAGTTAATTAATTTCAATTAATTAACCTAGTCATGTGATTCCTACAAATCACTTTTCCTAATCCCCCTCAACCTAATTCATTCTTCTAGAACCTCTCATAATCCCACTTATCATTATTCTCCAATTTTAAACTCTCACTCATGTCACATCAATATTGAGCCTCTTAAAGAAATTCAAATTTCTTTGAATCCCTCCATGCATCCTTTATTTTGGAATTTGTAATTCCTCTCCCCTTTCCCCAAGGAATTTTATAATCTTGTTTATTCTCCCAAGGCATCCTTGATCCATGCCCACCATTTCAAAACAATCTCAACCCTCCATAACCAAATCAATATTGGCCCTTCATTGGCCCCCTCCAATCTATAAATTGGAGGATTATTTCCTCACAAAGGGATCCACTTCCTCTATAGCATTCTCATGTTGTCAGTTCTCTCTTCTATTCTCTTCTATCATATCCTTATCATGTCCTCATAATCCTTCAATCCATCAATCCAAATCTATCCAATCCATCATAATCCCAAACTTAAATCCATATCCCAATCTTGTTGAGAAAAGGAGTGCAATCCACATCAAGCAAAGAGCGCATCAAGTGGAGCATCACAAGGGTGCATCATCCACTTCATCAAGCCCAATCTGAGGGAGAGGTGAAAGAGAAGGTATAAATTTGTTTGTTTACACTTGTATTTTGTCTTGTTTGATTTCTTTGCATTCTAACCCTCTTTGTCCCTTCATTTGTCTTCCATCTTTTTCCTCTCTTCATTCTGCCACGCCTAGTGGGACCCACGTCCCTGAATTTGACGATTTTGTGAAGTTTTTCCAAAATTTTGTAGTCACAGGTGTTGGAACAATGTGAGCAATTGCAAACTAGCCCGACCGCCATGGGATCAGCGCGAGCATTACCTACTTTGGTGTGTGCGACGCGCTTTAGCACGTAGGATTTGAATTTGAAAATTTTAGCCCGCCCTCTTGCAGGTCTGTAGATTAGCACAAGCACTACAGGAAAAGTGTGTCTGCCTACAACATCATCTCATTCATTCTCCTCTCCTCTATTCTTCCATCTTCTATTTTTATTCCAGAACTAGTAGTTAAAAACACACTAAAAAGGCAAAAAACTTAAAAAATCAAAAAAAAATTAGTTAGTTTTGTGTCTGTTATCCTTTTTTTCTAGGAAGTGTCACTTTAGTGTGAGTGCTCTGTGAATAGCGTGGGCGCTCTGGCAGAATCCTATACATTTTTGAATTTTTAAAATTTTAATTTTTTGTTGTACCAACTTGTTTCAATGCGAGTGCACATGCTTCAGCGCGACCACCATCTGAGCAGCGTGTCTGACCGTAGGTATAATCTGTCATTTTCCAAAATTTTCTCATTCTCTATATTTTCCTTCGGCCCCCTACAGCGCATAGGTAGGCATTTCAGCGCCAGCGTAGGCACTTCAATGCGGGTGTCTGCAAAATTTTCTCTATTAATCACATTTTTTAGTTTTACAGGTCCTTCCTGAGTAGTCCAAGACATAATAAAAACTACTAATCTGATATTTTGCAGGTTGCCTAAGGAAATCCAACCAAATATTGTGTTTTTCTTAATCTTTTTATTCTAGGAACCTAGATCTAATTCGGGGTAAAAGAACTCTTGCTTTTTGTGTTCGAGGAAAGTGTAGAGGTAGGAGAGTATGCTCTTGTCTACATAGACAATCAGAAATCTAGACCCTCCAATATTTTCTTGTTTGCTTGCACACTTTTACCCTTAGCGGGCTTGCCCTCCCAATTTGGTGAGAGGGGAACGACCCAAGTGAGTACGGCTAAAACCCAAGCATTCCAACTCACTATAATAAATAGGTCTCTTGGGATTAAAATTCCAAAGGATGGAGCTATTTGAGAGTTCACTCTCATATTGAGCACTTTGTATGGCCCCTTGAGGTCTAAATCACACTTGAGTGACTACATTTTTCTTAGTACTTTGTAGGGCTATAGGCCTCAATCGTGCTTGCGTGACTATAAGGAGTAGTCTTCGAACGAAAAATCCTAACTAAGAATCCTAGGAATAGAAACCACCCGGTTCACCTTCGAAAGGTGGATAATCTTTGTACAAGGGAGATAGTAACTCCCCCAAGAGACTTTCTATTTCGTGCCCCCATTAGCATTTGGAGTCGGCTAATACGGCGTTGGGAATCCAATGCGTGAGACCCAACGGTCATATTTTGATTAGCTATTGGGTATGTACCTAAGTCAGCAAGAAAATGTTTTCCTCCTCATCCAACTTCCTAGGATAGCACGTTGTGTTTGGATTATCTATGTGCGTCAGTGGCCAACGTGTATTCATTGCTTGATATCTCTTGCCAAGTCCATCATTCCTCCAACCAATCAATCATCCCTCTTTCCAAATTCCATCTTGGCATCATCAAATCTTTAATCCATTTCTATCTATCCAAGTAATTCTCCAATCCCCAATCCAATTTCATCTATTCAAACAATCATCCTTCCTCAACCAATATTTTTTTCCAAATCATTCATCTGACTTTGGGTAGCCTCTCCCTTTATTAATTCTTCCTATTATCTATTCATTCTTCCATAATCATTCTCCCTCTAATCCAATCAAATCTCCAAATTTTCAATCAATCAAATCAATCCATCTTTCTAATTTGGTTATCCAATCCCTCATCAATCAATCATCCAATTCAATCCAATCCAATCTAATTCAATCCAATCAAGTCCTAATCCAAGGACCAATCCAATCAAATCAATTCCTAGTCCAAGGACTAATCCAATCAAATCAATTCCAATCCAAATCAAATCCAATCAAAATTGACCCATCATCATTTGAAGCCAAGTCCTAATCCTCATATTCATCCAATTCCAATCTAATCCTTCATTCTCAACATGCCTACCCATAATTTCAAAGCTTGGTATGAGAAGATACTCATGGAAGTTCACAAACCACATCAACCTGCCTACCAAATCAATCCCATAATCTATCATCCACCTATCATACCTTCATCCATCCCACCTCAACACATTGCTCCTAATCCCAATCCATATCATATCTCATATCCTTCATCTACCTTTGACAAGGGAAATCCATCTTATTCCCCATCTATATCTCCATGTTATCCCTCATCCACATATATACCTCCATCTCCCCTCCCATACATATCACAATCCCTATCCTCTTACAACACATTCATTACCTCTACTCCCCATCCAAATCCTTTACTCCATAGTCCTCCAAGCATTAATCCTAATTCCCCAATCCATTATCCTAATCCTTCATCCAATCCTCATCCCCCATCTAATCCCAATTATCCATCTAATCCTAATCCTCCAAAATCCATATTATCCACATCCTCCAAGTCCATCATCCATAATCTTATCCAAGACATGCTAGCAAAGGAGATAAAATCCCCACCTCAAAACAAAGTTTCCAAATCTCCTCAAGTCCTCCATCCACCTCCATAACCTCCACTTCAAAACAAATCCCAATCCCCCCATTCCTCCATCCACTCACATCGAACCTTCCATATCCTCCTCTATCACACAATCCCCACAACCCCAAACATGCCAAAAGCTTGTTCCAAAGCATTTTAGCATAGAATCCTCTCCATCTCATGATGCATCACCCTCCACTCCATCTAATGATCCCATCCCCTCCACTTCCTCCCATGATCATATGATTCCTCTATCTAACCCTCTCCCTCCATCACATGACCCTCACCCATCTCATGATCCAATCACCCCTCCCACTCCATCTCATGGTACCCTCCCTAATCAAGATCAAAGTATCCCTTCATCTCGATGTCATGATCCCAATCCATCTAAAGATCCTAATCCTCATTCCGCATCTCATCCCCCTCAAAATGGACTCGCATCTTGTTTCCGAAATAATAAGGGTCCTCAAGCTAAGGCTTAAGATGTTGGTACATCTTCTATTCCTCCCAAATCCAAAAGTCCTTCATGTAAATAAAAATCCCATCAGCCCCTGTCATCCACATCCATTTTGGGACCCTATATTCCAAAGTTGAATCCTCCATTCCTTCCATCCATTTGTGTCCTTACTTCCCTCCATCCACCACTCCATCACCTCAAATAATCCCTAAGCAAGATCAACAAAGGCACACATCCTCGAACCGCCTCCAACATCCTCCCTCCATCATCTCACAATCCATAAAATCCACCCATCCCATTGCTATTGGAAGTAATTTGGATTCCCAATCTAAAAATCATAAAGCTCAAAATCCACAAAAACCAAAGGATCAACATGTCCCCTCAAAATGACATGCTCAAAAGAAAATTATGATCCGAAAGAAGGAAAAATCAAAAAGACTGCAAAGGCCCCAAAAGAAAAAATCAAAAACTATGTGGATTCCCAAACTACTCAAAGAAACAATGCATCTCAAAGTAAAATCAAAATTGGCATCCAAACTTGTTAATCCAAAAGATCCATCCATTCATAAGTCCTCCAATCCTCCATCTAACACTCCTCCATCTTCAAAATCCATTTTGGGTCCTTATGTCCCAAAATTCACCATCCCAGCTCCATCATCCCCTTCTTCTATTTTGGGTCTTCATTTCCCAAAATCCACATTTTATCCTTCATCTAATCCAAAATCTCCTCCTCCACTACTCTACCACCCTCCAAGGAGTGTGCCAATGTTGATCTTCCAAAAAAAATTCAAAACAACATCCATTATCGACCATCCATTTTTCACAATCCCATTTCGTTAGTCCAATCCTTTGCAAATATCATCTTCCATCCTCTACCCATTTCATCTCCCCAATTATTTTTTACCAACATCTATGAGCATACCTCCAGTTCAAATAAATACTAAGGGATACCATCCATGGAACTAGATGCTTGATTCCTCCCTTCCTACTTCACGCATCCACTATCCACTCATCCTCATCCTCATCCATCCAAACTATTCCCAAAAAAAAAAAAAATCAGAAAAAAGTAAAGAAAAATCATTTCATCCAATGGTGAAAACCACTTCTTGTGGTGCCTTGGGTAAGTTCCATGATGAAAACTTGGCAAACAAGTGTCATGTGTAAATCCCTCATCCTCTTTCACTCTACACTTGGGGGCAAGCTTAATCCATGCAATCGGCCCATCCATCTACATCCTATCTAAGTCTATTCTACTTTCCTATCTTTGATCTTGACTATCCTATCCATATCCTCCATCTCATATCCCTCATCCTATCAAAATTAATCCTCCATTCTTATCTTTTGTCTTGATCATATAGAGGCAAAATAATGTATATGCATTCTTTGGAACATACAAGCCTTAATACCTCTACCATCCATATCCATTACAACTACATATTGAGGAGGCATACAACTACTTCCTCGTCATCCTTCCTCCTCGGCATTCTTCCTCATCTTATGATCAGGGAATTATGCTACTAGTCCTTATCCTTTTCTTCTACTATGTTTTATTCTTCTTTGATATAACATCATTTCACGATGCTATATCAAAGAGGGGCAAAATGTAGACACCTAAAATTAATATTTAATTAATTTAAGCTTGTCAACATAATTAATTGATTGTGTTATCCTTATTATTCTCAGTGATAATTAAATCTAATTAATCCTGTCACTATTGTCCAATAATTAATTTATCAAATAAATTATTTATTCCCCTATTCTTCTAAAGTCTCTCCAATGATTATTTCCTCTAAACCCACTTAGTTAATTAATTTTAATTATTTAACCTAGTCATGTGATTCCTACAAATCACTTTTCCTAATCCCCCTCAACCTAATTAATTCTTCTAGAACCTCTCATAATCCCACTTATCATTATTCTCCAATTTTAAATTCTCACTCATGTCACATCAACATTGAGCCTCTCAAAGAAATTCAAATTTCTTTGAATCCCTCCATGCATCCTTTATTTTTGAATTTTCAATTCCTCTCCCCTTTCCCCAAGGAATTTTATATTCCTATTTATTCTCCCAAGGCATCCTTGATCCATGCCCACCATTTCAAATCAATCTCAACCCTCCATAACCAAATCAATCTTGGCCCTTCGTTGGCCTCTTCCAATCTATAAATTGGAGGATTATTTCCTCACAAAGGGATCCACTTCCTCTATAGCATTCTCATGCTACCAATTCTCTCTTCTATTCCCTTCTATCATATCCTTATCATGTCCTCATAATCCTTCAATCCATCAATCCAAATCTATCAAATCCATCATAATCCCAAACTCAAATCCATATCCCAATCTTGTTGAGAAAAGGAGAGCAATCCACATCAAGCAAGGAGCACATCAAGTGGAGCATCACAAGGGTGCATCTTCCACTTCATCAAGCTTAATCTGAGGGAGAGGTGAAAGACAAGGTATAAAGTTGGTTGTTTGCACTTGTATTTTGTCTTGTTTTATTTCTTTGTATTCTAAGTTTCCTTTGTACCTTCATTCTTCTTTCATCTTTTTCACCTCTTCATTTAGTACAACAAGAGGTTATGAGCACTTCTTTCAAATATCTCCTTCCTAAGCATGAATCTTTGGAGAAAGATGTTCATCTCCCTCCTAAATAATACTCCCCTCATGAGGATCATTTTGTGCAAGAATATGGTATTGTCCCTACTTTTCCTAGTGATGGCATTTCTTTTTTTGACTTCAACAAAATTCCCACTAGAGATGATGCATTAATGATAAATGCTTCTCCTTTCCCTGAAGCTTGTCTTACCCATAAAGATGCCTTAGAAAAAGAAGATGAAATCATAATCAATTTCCTTAATTCTCTCTCCCCCAAACATCTTATTGAACATATTTTGAGGTGAGAGGATGATTTAAACACATGTAGTGATGCTCTCCCTCCTTAGGATGAAGAATTAATGAACAATGTTATCCCTTCTCCCAAAATTGGAAATAACAATAAGGGCATCTTTTTGCAAGATATTTCTAATACTTTTTTCATAGACCTCACTATTTGGGATGAACCATTAGAAGAAGGTGTTGATTATTCTCTACCCTATGAGAGTAAACCCCTTGATAGAATCTCACCTCTCATGAATCTCAATCATTCTCCCTTTGAAGTTAAGGCATCTCCTTCTCCCCAACTAGGTTCTACTCATAAGGATACCTTATTTCAAGAAGAGATTGTTAACATCTCTTTCAAAGGTCTCCCTCTCAAAGGTTAAACTTTAGAGAATAATGTTGATCCTTCTCCTAGAGAGTCTATTCCTCGGGTAGATCCTTTGATGATAAAGGATGATATGACCTTTCCTACTAATACTCCTCCTTCTAAAACATCAATGCCTACTCCTAGTCTACCTCCTAAAATTGATCTTATCCATGATAACATTTTAGTGCAAGAAGAGACTATCAACAATTCTTCCAACAAACTTGTCCATTCTTATTCTAAAATTCAGAAGGACGCCTTTGATATTCCTAAACCATCTTCAATAAATTTGATACATGTGAATGAAACACCTAATAAACCCCTCTTCATAGTTCAAGGTGCTTGTCCTTCTCAAAGTTCTCAATGTAAGCCTATCTTAGTGGTTCAAGGTGGTTATGATAATGATTCTTTTTTCATTCCTAAGAAACCTGTTATTACTATGCAAGGAGGTTATCTTACTAAGAGCCCTTATGAGTATGCTAAGAAAATCACTAAAGAGAGTTATCATGTGGTTGCTCATACCTACAACACAAGAAACAATAGGCAACCTAATCCTCTTCCAATTACCCCAACTTCACTTCCTCCCTCTCAACCTACTCTTCAACAATCACCTCATATATCACAGACTCTTAGTAAGGAGTATGATCTCATTGAACAACTTAAAGCTACTCCTGCCAATATTTCTATTTAGGATTTGGTCCAAACTTCACCTGCTTATCATGGGATGTTACAAGATTCTTTGACAAACTTAGATGTCCCACCTATAGTGACACCTAATAACATGACTTCTTTGATTGATCCTACAAACAAACCCAAAGCTCAAATTGCATTCACACAAGATGAGTTACCTTCTCATGAAATCCAACATCAATATGATCCTCTTATGATTGTGGTTATTATCAACAATAATGCTATAAGACGAACTCTTGTGGACAATGGGTCTGGCCTTAATGTTTGCAGTGTGGCCTTATTGGATAATATTAATGTGGATTGTTCTCTCATCGAACCTACTTCTATTTTTATTCGAGGCTTTGATAATGTTGCTAAACAATCTTTAGGTATCATAACCTTGCCTGTTAAGGTAGGTCATGTTACTTTATCTACACCTATACATGTCATGACTGGTAATTTGACATATAACCTTCTATTAGGGAGACTGTGGATTCATAGCATGCAAGTTGTCCCCTCAACTTTGTATAAGCAAGTCAAGTTCATTTATGACAATAAGACATACACCTTGTTAGCTGATACCAATCTTCAAGCTCCATTAAAAGTTGGATCTTCTTGTTTAAATACTTCCCATTCATCTCCCAATCCTCCTACTTCTTCAAATACATCTATTTCCTTCAATGATCTTGTTCCTTCTATTACTCTTGATTCTTCTAATCAATCAAAATCTCCTCCCAAAGATATATTTTCTCTCAAAGGAGTGCTCTCAGATGATGATTGGGGATCTCTAGACTTTAACCCTACTTTTAGGAGAGTATAGAGTATCTTGGAAAGAATCTAAGACTGAGAAGGAGAAATCTAAGGAGGAACCTAAAGAGCAACCCACTTTGTCTAAATCACTAAATAACAACTTTGTGGCTGCTTCTAATTCAAATAATTATTCAAATCCTTCCTCTAATTTATATAGCATTGAGACCTATGAGGCGCAACCATCTCTTTCAGATATGTCATCCCTTTATGGTCTTGTTTTTCACATTATAGCTAAGAGTGGCTATAATGGCAATGGTTGTGGCACAAATGAACAAGGAATTAAAGTTCCTTTAGAACATAGAACACATGAAGCTTCATTTGGACTTGGATATAATCGTTCTAAGCCCACCAAAGCATCTAAAATACCATCTCTCAATGTGAATGCTATATTTAGTAGTGATGATGACCTCACCTCAATTAAATCATCTTCTACTTCTTTCAGCACTCATCCCCCTCATAAGGAAATCTTGGTGACGAACAAATCTCTTTATGAATCTCCTCAAGAGATTTCTAATCCCACTTATGAGACTTTATCTTCTACTCATTATAAAATCCCTTCTTCTAGGAATAAGGCTCTAATGAATTACACTTATCCCTCTCCTAAGATTTCTTGTGTGCAAGAAAAGTATGACTTAGTGGCCTATTCTTCTCCTATAAAATTCTCTCTTTCTAAAGACTTTTTAACATTCATCATCTTATATATGTTTTTAATCTCACTTGTAGTAGAGCATTTAGCATGTCATATTCCAATACCTCATTCAATCTATCATGTCTTTAAATAACATTAATGGCTATTATGTTTCTCATCATTATGTGACATTGGTAGCTCACTTATTGGGGGCTCATTGTCATTCATGATGGTACAATTTCACGTGCAATCATACTTTTGGAAGAAACATAATAACCTATTTCTATCTCATCTCATCTCCCTATATATATGGGGGGCAAGAGTGATTTCAAACATCTCCCCTTCTTAAGATTAAAATTTCTCCTTTGTGAAGTAGTGTCTTCTATAAGGATTTCTTATTTATTGTAGTGGTGTATTCATATTTGAATTCCTTCTCTCATATTGGAACAAGCATCCCTAATTGGGATCTTAAGTACATATCCTTAATTGGGACCTCCTCCTTGGTGTTGGAAGTTTTTGATCACTCATCAATTTCTTTTCTTCATTGAGTAGTATCTTTTATAATAAAATTTTCTATTTTGTAAACGTGCATGTCCCTGATGAGGATATCTTGCCTTCTTTTAGAAGAGTTTTTCTATAAATAATCTCTTTGATGTCATTTTGATTCTCTTTCCTCTCTCTTTCATCATTCTTCTCATGGATCACCAAAGTGTGTATTCATGCTTTCTATCTCTTCTTCCTTTTCTTCTCTTCACATTTGTTTCCATTTAAATCTTTCATCTTGTGTTAGAGAGCTCTCAAATATTCACACTCTTTGTTGTGTTGGAATTGAGGTTTAGACCTCTTTCTTACCAAATGATTCTCCATTAGTTTTTAATCTTGTATCAATCTTCTTGTGAACATTTGTCATCAGTCTTCTTTCACAATTCGATGTGGTAAACATGATACCCTGTTTCAACTCATTAAATTAGAAAGCTGAAATAGGGGGGGCATATAGCTACCCTCAAATTTTAATCACCTTCCTTAGTAAGCATTTAGGTGATTTTGTGATTTTATCTAACATGTGGTTTTGTAGGGTGCGGTTCCTAACTATGTACTGCAGATACCGATGGGGGCTTTGTCTGACAACTTGTGGATATATCCTTTTTTTTATGAATGTTTACTTTTCTTTATTTTAGCTTGCATATGCACGTAGTGTCATATGACCGCTAAAGTGGGGGCTAAATATAGCGTCATAAATTGTACACCCTTGCTAGGATGGTACAATTCTACGATTAGTTTAGCACCTGCCTTAGTGTGTATACATCTTGCATTGTAATTTCCCTTTAAGCATTTAATTAATTAATTTAATTAAATCTAAAGTCATATTTCATCACTCCCCACATCATAAAATTGGGCCCTTTACCCTAAGTGTGCCCCTTTTTTATTTTATTCCTCCAATAAATCATTAAATCATAACCCTAATTATGTCTTATTTTGACCTTGAAGGATCAATTTTGCATATCAAAACATCTCAAAAATAGCTATAACGTTTGGATTCACTCTAATATCATCATATCTAATGGCCCTGAAAAATTGGTAAAAAGTTGGTCAGACTGTGCACAAGTTATGCACAGTCCTCGACATTTTTCCTGAAATTTTGGGGGCATAATTATATGATATTATAATGCTTAACCCCAATAAATTGGAAGAAAATTCAAATCCTAGGTCGGCCTAAAGACGAAATTAAGATCTAGGGTTTCATACATAAGAGCTCTCTTTCTTCATTTGAAGGTTGGGAAGAAGTTTTTGGCTAAGGAGCCTTCTATGCAGTGAAAGAGAAGGTATTTTCGAGTCTTCAACAATATTCAACAACATCTATCAAGCATTCATCAAGCATTCTCGATGAATACTAAGAAGGGGGGTGAATTAGTATGCCTAAAAACTTAACCAAACTTTTAAACATTTTTTCAGCAGACCGGTGTAGTAGTTAAAACATAAACAAGCCAAATAGAAAATAGAGCATTCACCCACAGAAGCACAATCACCATAAAACAAGATATTTTGACGTGGAAACCCAAATGGGAAAAACCATGGTGAGTAAAACTCACAAGTCAACTATCTATAGAATAGTAACCAGATCGGTTAAGGTCGGACCGGTTAAGGCCTTACAATGTTCTTCACCAGAACAGATCCTGTTAGGAATCTTGATCTCTGTTAGGAGATAAGTCATGTTAAAGACTACCTTGTTAAAGGATTTCAGATCCACGACTGTGAATCACCTTGTTAGAGGATTTACAATAGGCTTATATGGGCCTACCTGGTTAAGGGTTTCAGACTTGTTGAAGGGATTAGTAATCAACAAGTGAATTATCTAGAAGGTAGCACAGAATGCTTGATTAGATCCTTGACAGTTCTCTGTTAATGCATTACAGCATTACTTCAATCTTCTATCCTTTGCACTCACAATCTTTGTGGTGTGATACCTATTTCGTACAGACCTAATCTACTCTACAATACTCGCACACTTCAACTCTCCAAAACCCTAGACATGATGTCCTCATATAGGAATCTGATTTCATGTCAGTCCAATAAGATTAGACTACAATTTCCTAGGTACAGTGCATCTAGACATAGTTGGTAACATGACATAGAAACACCGCTAAAGTGTCGGTGGATGATAACTCATCACACTTTACAATTATACCGGTTTAGCACAGTATACCAATTACTGGTTAATGAATAAAGACTGGAAAAATGGAACATAATGTTTCAATCAAAAAAGATTAATTGTCGCTAGGGGTCCTCATTCCGCTTGAGATCTTCATACCGCTACGACCGGTAAGCATCTTCTGCAAAACACCGATAGTCTTCTACAAACAAATACTATACATACAATGGCATATAATATCGGTGTGAACAACACAACACATATTACCGATGGAGAATAACTCATACATAAAATAAGTGTGTGTCCATCAATGACAATCACAACTTAAACATTATCAAAATACCAACAATCTCCCCCTTTGACATTGATGGCAACACAAATTTTGACATCTAAGTGCTTATAAAACAAAAATAGATTCGATAATCAAAATTACTCCCCCTAAGCATATACACTACTCCCTTTGCAAAAATTACAAGTATGTGCATGAAATTTTCAATACTACTCCCCTTTTGCTTACAATGACAAAGTAATGCAAACACTCCCTTTTTCACCAAAATTTACCAAAGTTATATTGCATAACATAAAAACAGAGTATATGTTCATGACAATAAAGAGTAAAACTTCTCAAAAAGAGGTTTAAAGTTTTTCAGAAAATTCTTCATGTCTGAAGACCATGAATCAAGAAGTGAGGCAGAAATTTCACTCTCAGTCTTCATCTAGAAGGCTAATTATTCCATTGCATCGATAGTGCTCATCTCCAGAGTTACAGTAATAGCCTCCAAGTTCAGGAAGCACTTCTGAAGAACCTACAATTTAGGTAATAGAAGCAACTGGAGCTCCTACAAATCTTGAGTCCGCTTGCAAATCTCTAATTCAATCTTTGCAATCTGATGCTAATGAGTGTGAATAGTCCGTCCATACACTGTGAACGAATCATATGGCAATTTGAAGGCTGATATACTTTTGTAACTCCGATTGGAGTTGACTCTTCTTTTTCAGAGCATCATCACAAAATAGGTGAGGTTGGCAGATTTTGCTCAAGAGTAGGTTACCTTCACCCATAGCTAAACTTATATCATCCTTTTGCTTAAGTAGTATTTCTCTATGTACATCCATTTGCTTTACTAATGAAACTTTTAGAGCTTTTTCATGCTTCTTCTCTGCAGAAACCTAGGCAGCATCCTCTAAAGATTGCACTTGATCATCTACCACTGTGCAAAGAAGTTTTAACTTGGCCAATGAGGAATCGGTACTGGGAAGGTTAGTACCAGGGATTAGATTGGAAAGAGTGTCAACAGCAAATTGAATGACATCTTGTTCTTTCTTTTTCCTCAATTCTTCCAATCTAACATGCACTAGTTGAATGCTCCTTAGTAGCTCACTTTCATCAATCAATTGAGTAAGACAGGCAAGAGTCAAATCGGTGGGACCAGTGGGATCAACCTGCTTGGCTTGATCTCTGGTTGCCTTAAGAGTTTGTCCTTCTTCCTTTGCCTTGATCTCTTCTTGTCTTTTCTTCTCCTCTTCTTCTTTTTCCTGGGCTACCTTGGTGGCCTTCTCTTTCTCCTCTTCCACTCTCTTCTTCTCTTCTTCTTTCTTCCGCTCTTCTTCCCTCTTTTTCTCTTCTTCCTTTTTCTTCTCTTCTTCCTCCTTCTTCTTCTCTTCTTCTCTTCTTCCTTCTTCTTCTTCTCTTCTTCCTTCTTCTTCTTATCTTCCTTCTTCTTCTCATCCTCCTTCTCTGCTCTCTCTTTCTCTTGATTTTCTTTCTCCACTTTCTCTTTTACCAGTTTCTCTTTCTATTTCTCTGCTTTTTCTTTTTCTAGTTTCTCTTTTTCCTATTTCTTTTTTGTCACTTTCTCATCTTTTTCTTTCTCCACTCTCTCCTCTTCAGCTTTCGCCTTCTCTGGAGTGGTGTCCTCAACATCTAGTGCATCAACATCAATGGGGTCATTTTGTTCTGCTATTCTTTCACCCAGATTGTCAAAGATTTCACATCCGGTTTGGCTGTGGATAGGTCAGGCTCTTGCTCAGCCTACCAATTAGCTTCAAATACTTTTTGCATTTTGACAGCTTCTTTAACCTACATATGGGTGTCTTTTTCCACTTCAGAGGTTTTGCCTTTGAGTAGCTGAAATCTTCTTCTTCGCATGAAAAAGATGCCTTTGCACCAATTAAGAATCTCAAACAATTTTGAATTAGAGGCATCAAGAAAATATTGGGCAAAAATTTCTTCCCTAATTTCTTGCTCCTTTTCAATGACAATGCGTCATTTATTATCCAAATAATTATATAAAGAATTAGGAATAATAGATTTAATGTCAATCAGAGACTGATCATTATCACACAAATATTTAATGACCTCTAACTCTACTTCTTCCTTTTAACTATCCCTAAGATCATCAAAATAATCTTTTAGGTTGTCAAGTACTTTCCTTTGAACATTCTTCATAATTCTTTGAAAATGTGTCATAGGCTGGTAAGAAGCAACATGTATATATACCGGTGTAGAGGTTGTTGGTACGTTACCGGTTGACTTCGTCTTCTTGCTTGATTGCCTTGTCTTCTTCATTTCTAACTCTGGTTCAGTGTCTTCTGAATCCGATGAGTTATTCCTGGTTTTTCTCTTCCTTTCGAATACCTTTGGTAGAATAGCCTCCGGTTTTTTTTGGCAGGTGACCTCTTGGTCACTTTTAGACTAGCAGTAGATGTAACTGGTGTCGATGTCAATGGCACTGCTTTACTATTTTTCTGCTTCTGTACTTCAATAGATTTTATCCTCTCAAAGTAAGTACCAGCCCTCTTCTTCTTTGGATCCAGTGGTGAAGCAAGTAGGGTAGAGGCATACCCTGTGAGTATATCATTTACCACTTCATAGCCCATAGGCCCAACTTCATCTTCTCTAGGTTCAACCACTTGCATTATGCAATGATCTATTTTGATTGTGAAACGGATATCATCTTCATATTTTTTAACTAGATCACCTGATATTCTCATTCTCTATTTCATCTTTAGTCTGAACTCATCAAAATACCTATTC
Organism: Cryptomeria japonica; assembly: GCF_030272615.1. Classification (NCBI taxonomy): domain Eukaryota; kingdom Viridiplantae; phylum Streptophyta; class Pinopsida; order Cupressales; family Cupressaceae; genus Cryptomeria; species Cryptomeria japonica. The sequence goes on along the minus strand of NC_081414.1, from coordinate 554,426,860 downwards.
AAAGTCTCCAGATATGCGGATCCCACTACTTGCAGACTCTCCTTTATTTGTCTGGAAACCGGTAGGTCACTCGGCCATTGAACATCACCAACCACTGGAAAATATCCTTGAAAATAGAAAAACAAACCGACAAGTAGTTGACTGAACTTAAACCTCAGTGTTTTGTCCACTTTGATGGACTTCAGGTTCTCCATGAGTTGTTTTTGCATGCAGGTACATAAGTCACATTCTACATTCTCCTTGATCATCCTATAAGCGGCATGCACCGTAGCTGTAGGAACATAATTCATTATGCTAGTATAGAATACTCTATACCCGATTACCATGCACGCATATTTCACCAAGTCATCTTTTATGGTGTTTACAGTCATTGCCTATTGGTCACTCACAGAACTGATGAGCTCTGTCACTTTGGTTTTGGTGATCTTGTGAAGAATGGGGACTTCCCCAACATTGCAGAAACTAGTCACGGCATGAATTGCCTCCAATGTAATATCATGGGTTCGCTCAAGGTACATCTTGTCACCATGAACCCTACTTAGAATAATCCTAATGTGTTCTTCCTGTAAATTCCTCGAGAAAATATATTGCATTGTGAAATTTCTTCTTCTCGATTACGCTGTACTCAGGTTTAATCTTCTTATCATCTCCACATAACAGACTCAACTGGGAGTGAATCACTAGATACCCTAGGTCTTCCATTTTGCAATCAATATATCCTGAAACATCCCCTTCGACAATGACTCTGATGGGAATTTGAGATAGGGCATTATATTTCACCTTCTTCCTAAGAAACTCAAATGATTCCTCGGGTTCAGTAGAACTAGAAGGGATTTTAGATGTAGAAGCCATATGTAGATAATTCCAAATGATGAGAGTGACTCGACAAAAAATACCTTTTTACTCCAAACTAGGGTTCGCCGATTTCAAACTAGGGTACACCGATGTCGAACGCAACACACTTCTCCCAAAGCTTGTTTTACCACTCTGACCTCCACTCTGAATGACTGCAAAATCTTGTGCAAGATATCTTCCTGAATTCTTTCGAATGCAAGATGAATCTCTCTTGTTGCTCTGCTCAAGCTAGAAAAATTCTTCTTTGAAAATAGGTAAGTAAAAAATGACGATGAAAGTCACTTTTAAATAAGCTCCTACCTATCATAATAAATGCATCACCGTTAGGGCACAAACCCTAACTTTTCCTTTTACCACTTTGTTTCTTCTGTTGGTCAATAGGTAACCAATACCAATAAAGGCACTTTACTGATATACTCTGGGGGTTCAAAACTGTTGGTGTAAATAATTATTCATCATGGATATTATTACACTTTACTTAAGTTTACTTAGGATAATGCATTTGATAGTAGTTTGGGTATGAGACACTTGGGTGTTTGTGCCACATTGGGATAGTGTGTGTAGGAGAAATTCCACCTTTTATGGTGTTGATCTTGTTGTTACACTCCACATTCAATGGGTGATCCACCTCATGTGGACTATTATATTATTTCTCCTACCTACCCACACCTATTTCCTACCTACCCTTGTTTCTTATTGAGCCACATGTCATGTTTGTGAGCTCACATATCCCTAGCCTTGCCTATATAAGCAAGCTCATCTACATTGTATGTAACTATTGAATTATTATTATTGATCATTTTCTATTGATGAGAATACAGTTTATTCTTGTCCTATATTGTGTCTCTATTTTGTACATTTCATTGAGCTCTTGATCTTGGCAAAATCTCACATGGTATCAGAGCCAGGTCCAGGCTAGGAGCCCCAAGCACATGAGAGGTGTGGCTTAAGGGGGGGGTGTTGGTGTTGGAAATAAGCCACACCCGGATCAATGATGGACAGGTCCAAGAGGGGCCAGTAGCTCAGTGGTAGAGCACTCCAGTAGCATATGGAAGGTCCTAGGTTCGAGTCCTAGCTGATCCATGTCTCAACATGGTATCAGGTCTGCAGCTCTAGACGACGCATACCTGTCAGCCCGCGCCTCGTTCTGCACGCCGTCGTCCGCAAATTGACGTCGCTAGCTCCTCCCGACACCGGCGCCCGCTCCTCCCCTCCAGCGCCCGCTAACACACGTCGCCGCCGCCTGAGCGCCTCAGCTCCCCCACCGCCGCCGGCTTCCCTCGGCTCCGGCCGCTTCCTCCCGCCGACGGTCAACCAAACCGGAGGACCCACGCCCGCCACGTGGCAGGCGGCCACTGGCCCGTGGGTAAAACCCATCCGTACGACAATCGAGTCATCTACCACATCATCTGTATGGTCGCCACATCATCATTCCATGTCACAGAGCCACGCAGTCATCCGTACAATACCCAGTCAGCAAATTTGTACAGTACGGCCTGCACATTCATCTACCACGTCACCTATCCGTACAATATGAACGCCCAGTCTGCAGGGGCGAAGTTTTTGCGACGGTCATACAACCGTCAAATTTAACATAGTGACTTGCTGATGTCAGCACCATGTCAGCATTTTTCAAAAATTTTGCAAGCCCCTCTCATTTGCATTTTTTATTTTGCAGTTCAACTTCCAATGGCCATAACTTGCTCATTTTTGCTCCTTTTTGGGTGCAATTTTTTTTGAAATGGGCTAGAATTCCGTGCTCTCCATAGTGGTGAAGAAATTTTTTGATTTTAATGCACTGATTTTTCAGAAAATATAGTTTTTGGTGACTGTATCTGATTAATCCCAGTTTTTGCAACTTCAGAGGCTTCGTTTGGGGTCATACGACCTCCTTTTCAGGTGCCGTTTTTTTTCATCTACTTTCACATGATGCTATCAGATTGATGCCATTGTAAGTAGAAATTGTACTTTTAGATTTTGGCCATTTTTGGCTCTCTTGGTACTTGTATATTTGCTTGAATCTCAGTTAGATTCATTGCACTATTGATTGAAGTCTCTTGTATCTCATTTGAGAAGTTGTAAAATTTGCATAATAAGTCCACTTTGCCTTGTTTTGCAAGTGGCTCATTGTAATCGCACTAAGAATAAAGTGCCAAAATCATCACTTTGGGGGGGGTACTTTGATTGAGTGAATTTGGGGGGTGTCTCTTGTTCTTTTGTGCTCTTGTGTTCCTTCCTTTTTGCTACTATGGGTTCTTCTAAGTTTCCTCTCTTAACTCCACATAATTATGCTACTTGGAAAATTGATGCATGGAATAAACTTATGGAAAAAGGACTCACTCATTACATTGATGGAACTATTGTTGCTCCCGCTGATCCTAAGGTTGATCCAGTTGATCACTTAGATTGGCTCACTAAAAATATCACAGAAATTGGTACCTTAAGAAAGTATGTATCAAAGGATCTCATTTTTCATATTGAGAAATGTACTCTAATCAAGGATGCTTGGCAAAAGTTTCAAGACTTGTATGGTCAAGTTGATGAGATTAGGGGATACCAAATTGATAGTGATCTCACCATGTTAGATCCCAAGAACTTTGATACTATACAAGATTATGTCACTAAGGCAAATGAGTTGAGGGCACAACTCAAAGATTGTGGCATTGATAAAAAGGATACTCAATTGATATTCAACTTGATAGGCAAGCTTCCACAAGAATATGCAGCATTTGTTTCTAGTTTCCAAACCCATAGGATGACAATGGGTTCAAGCTACAAAATGCCTACATTTGATGCTTTCAATGAAATGTTGATGATGGAACAAACTAAGTTGACAAGCATGGGCATTCTTAAGGCTTCTAAGTCTCAAGCATTAGTGGCAAATCAAGGAAACAAAGGAAATCAAGGAAAGGACAACTCGTACAAGAAGAAATGGCAATCAAAGCCTAAAGAAAAAGCACCATCTTCTCCACAAAAAGGAGATTCATCCTCTTCCAAGAGAGATAATTCACCAAAGAGGGAGAGACCTACTTGTGCTTATTGTAAAAAGATCGGTCATGAGGAGCATCGTTGCCATTCTAAGAAGATTGATGAGCTCACACATATTATCAAAAAGGATAACATTGATTTGCCTAAAGTCTACAAGAAGGATGATTCATCAACTTCCACTTCCTCACATTCAAAAGGAAAAGGGCAAGCATTCATTGCTTCTACAAGTGGAAAGACTCACTCTTTTGGAACAAGAAAAGGAAAAGCTCTATGTGCTACTATCAGTCATGATTCAGAGAGATGGCTTCTAGATTCAGGCGCTTCTCATCATATGGCATCTTCGCAGTCTATGTTCTCTACATTTGAGCCTTGCACCATGCCACAGATTTTGATGGGCAATCATACATACATGGATGTGACTAGGAAAGGATCTATTGACATTGGGGATAACTCCTTCAATGATGTGTTATGTGTACCCCACTTGACAAACAATCTCCTTTCTATCTATCAAATCACACATGGCGCAACTAAGAGAGTTGTGGAGTTCACACTTGACTCAGTTTTCATTAGAGACATGGAGACTAGAGCTATCATTGCGACTGGGATGGTTGATCATGCATCTCGGTTATACTCCTTTTCAGATTTTGTTGATGATGATGATTTCACATTTGATGATTCTACACATTATGATCACACTTCTTGTGATGGTTCAGATTTTGAGAACTTTGGACACTTGAACATGGGGATTCTCACATGTGACCCCGTTCTTGAGCCTTGTATTTCATCTCCTCATATTGATATCACATCACCTATTGCACCTGATTATGTGGATAGTGCGACAGTTTTGCCTTCATGTGATTCAGTGCAGCAGGATATTCATTGTCTTCCAACTTCAGATTCATGGGATGATTACATGACAGATATTACAGGTTTGTTTGTGGAATCCTACATTGCAAATTTGGGAGACATCATTGATGACATTCATCTTCTCTTTGATGAAGGTGATCCTTCTTTGATTGTTGCGAGGGCACACTCTGACCCTCTTGTTCATTCTCTACATGATCATTCTTTCGAGGTTGACATGATTGTGGATACTTATGTACAGCAGTTGGAGGAGGTCTCTTTATGTTTTGAGGAGACATGTGAGTCTTTGGGACATGTTCTACATCCATCTCCACTAGATCTTGGAGTGCCTTTTTCAGCAGTGTGGCAGAGTTTACCACCTTTGGAGGGGGTATCTTTCAGCATCAACATGGGGACACTTGAGCAGTTTTCAGAGATTCCTTTCATCATGAGTTTTCTTCATACATCTTCCCTTCATGATTGGGGAGACTTCATGGATACACCTTTGGTTTTGTTTCTTCCTAAGGGGAGGAATGTTGTTCGACGTTCGTGGAGCAATTTCTTCATACATCGAGCTTCTATCATTGGTGCAGATTCTCCATTGTGGGGGGGTCACAGTTTGACTTCTCTTCTTCTCTCATATGGGGGGGACTCTTTCCTCACATGGGGTTTTGTTCCTCACATACTTCTTTGAGAGTTTTTGTATAGCTTTCATCTCTCTTTTTGGGGGAGGGTTTTTTCCCATTGGGTTTTTCTCTCTTTCCCCACTTTGTGAGAGATTTCATTGCATTGGTTTGCATGCATTTGCATTTGTACATGGGTACCTAACATGGCCTAGTAGCCGGGACCCATCTTGCATTGCTTAGTTGCATTGTAGACTTAAGTGCATTCCCCTAAGTTGCACTTAAGGGGGGGTGTTGGTGTAAATAATTATTCATCATGGATATTATTACACTTTACTTAAGTTTACTTAGGATAATGCATTTGATAGTATTTTGGGTATGAGACACTTGGGTGTTTGTGCCACATTGGGATAGTGTGTGTAGGAGAAATTCCACCTTTTATGGTGTTGATCTTGTTGTTACACTCCACATTCAATGGGTGATCCACCTCATGTGGACTATTATATTATTTCTCCTACCTACCCACACCTATTTCCTACCTACCCTTGTTTCTTATTGAGCCACATGTCATGTTTGTGAGCTCACATATCCCTAGCCTTGCCTATATAAGCAAGCTCATCTACATTGTATGTAACTATTGAATTATTATTATTGATCATTTTCTATTGATGAGAATACAGTTTATTCTTGTCCTATATTGTGTCTCTATTTTGTACATTTCATTGAGCTCTTGATCTTGGCAAAATCTCACAGAAACATTGTTACCGATATGTTCCCCCTAAGATTTTCGGAGCTCAGTTTGTCGGTTCAAGGGTCTCCACACTAGGTGCGGAAACTAGTACATCTTGTGGCTTCTCTTCATATTTCTTTTTCCAAGTTTTATCCATATCCGCCTGAATGGTTTCAACATCGATCTTCCCTTCTGGGTCGACCGGTATGTCTCCTAATGGATTCTTTCTCAATTTGCATGCTCTGGTAGTGTGTCCCGGTTTGTTGCAATGATAGCATACCATACCAGGTGTTCTCCATGGTCTAGTGTTCACATTTCCATTCTTCCTTCTGCATGTTGCAGCAGTGTGACAGCTACCACGATAGATCAAATAGGTTGCTCTCCAACTGTTTGCCACTCCATAACCATTTGACTAGTGGTCATAGGTTTTGTACCGGTTTGGGTTCCGGTTCATAGGAGGTTCCAGGATAATTCCTTTAGATCTTGGTGCATAACTTCCAGAGTTGTTCATAACTGACCTTCACTCAAAAGCTCTATGCCCAAACTTGTTGCATGCATAATAGTGACCATTAAATCTACCAGTTCTAGCCACATTGTTTTGCATGTAAGGAAAATTATTATAATCCTTGCTCCTACATACATTGGCAGTATGTCCTTCCTTATGACAGTTGAAGCATACAGGTTTAAACTTTACCTTTTCTCTTGTCGTTGTTCTTAGGTACCGGTTGCTCTTTTGGTGCATTACTCTTGGCTCTAGAGGTTTCACCTTCCTCATATGCAGAGAAACCAAGTCCGGTGGTATCCTTTGATGGCTTCACTAATTCCATCTTTTGTTCCAATTTAGCAGCACTCCGGTTGAACTTTGCAAGTGTCTCCTTTGACTCAACAAGTTCCTTGGAAAGAGCATCATTGGTTTTCATCAAGGTTTCATTTTGAGAGATAGCAACATTGAGGTCTTCTTGTATTTCTTGTTTCTCTTCATTGCCCTCTTGCAGATAAGTGGTGATGGTACCAATCTCTTGTTTCAACTTAGAGATCTCATGATCCTTGTCCTTCACTAAATCTTTAGTTTTTCTTATGTTTTCTAGCTCCTGACTCATCTTGATAGTCAGTCCTTCTGATTCCCTCCTTAGGTTAGTTTTGGATTCATTTAGTTTCTCCACTTCTCCGACTAGGCATGTCTGCTTCATCAGAAGAGTTGTTTTTAGTAAATTCCATCAATTGCTCAGAAAGTTCTCTTCTCTTGGCTAAAGAGGCTTTATACTTGATCTTGAGTTCATCATAGGCTCTTTCAGACTCAGTCAGACGGTGAGTGAGTTCCCTCATGCTGTATTCCCCCATATCTCCTTCCAAGTGGTTAGACTTATAGAAAGGTTGGATTTGATACCAATTGATGAATACTAAGAGGGGGGGTGAATTAATATGCCTAAAAACTTAACCAAACTTTTAAACACTTTTTCAACAAACCGGTGTAGTAGTTTAAACAACAAACGGGTTAAAACATAAACAAGCCAAATAGCAAATAGAGCATTCACCCACAGAAGCACAATCACCATAACATGAGATATATTAACGTGGAAACCCAAATGGGAAAAACCACAATGAGTAAAACTCACAAGTCAACTATTTGCAGAATAGTAACCAGACCAGTTAAGGTCAGACCGGTTAAGGCCTTACAATGTTCTTCACCAGAATAGATCCTATTAGAAATCCATATCTCTATTAGGAGATAAGTCTTCTTAAAGGCTATCTTGTTAAAGGATTTCAGATCCACAACTATGAATCACCTTGTTAGAGGATTTACAATAGGCTTATATGGGCCTACCCGGTTAAGGGTTTTAGACTTGTCGAAGAGATTAGTAATAAACAAGTGAATGATCTAGAAGGTAGCACAGAATGCTTGATTAGATCCTTGACAATTCTCTGTTAATGCATTACATCATTACTTCACTCTTCTATCCTTTGCACTCACAATCTCTATAGTGTGATACCTATTTCGTACAGACCTAATCTGGTCTACAATACTCGCACACTTCAACTCTCCAAAACCCTAGACATGATGTCCTCATATAGGAATTTGATTTCATGTTGATCCAATAAGATTAGACTACAATTTCCTAGGTACAATGCATCTAGACATATTTGGTAACACGACAAAGAAACACCGCTAAAGTGTCGGTGGGTGATAACTCATCACACTTTACAATTATACCGGTTTAGTACAATATACCAATTACCGGTTAACGAATAAAGACTAGAAAACTGGAACATAATGTTTCGATCAAAAAATATTAACTGCCGCTAGGGGTCCTCGTTTCGCTTGAGGTCTTCATACCACTTCGAGGTCTTCATACCGCTATGACCGGTAAGCATCTTCTGCAAAACACCGATAGTCTTCTACAAACAAAGACTATACATACAATGGCATATAATACCGGTGTGAAGAACACAACACATATTACCGATGGAGAATAACTCATACATAAAATAAGTGTGTGTCCATCAATGACAATCACAACTTAAACATTATCAAAATACCAACAATTTTTTCATCAATTGGGGGCTTTTGAAGATGTAGGAAAGCAATAGGAGAACACCGACTGAAGATTGGCTTGTACCCCTCCCTTGGGGTTGGGTATGATTTCATGTTGTTTTCGTGTCTTTATATGAGCTTCATTACATCAATTTGCAGATTTACATTTGTGCTTTAAATCACTTAGCATCATTGATTTAGAGCATTTACTTTGTCAATTACAAGCATTTAGGGTTTACTCTTTAAAGCATAGGGTTACTCTAGATTGTTTTGCATTCATCATTTTAGGGTCTTGCACACACACAAGATTCCTACACACACTATTTTACTATACAAATCGGCTATTTGTTGAGGTGGAAATCACCAAAACAAGGGTTTGATTAAGGCAAAACCCCATATAGCCACCCAAACCCCCTCTTTTCAGTTGCAGGTACAGAAGCAGAATTGCAGATTTCAAGATCAGCGTAAGGCATAGACACAGTTGCAACCTTCATATTTTCCCAAATCCCTCAGGGACAGGGGAGTTGTGCCCTTGTCCCCCTCAGTTTCAGTTATTTTCAGTAGGGTGGAAGCTCAAGACCTCAAGTTTGCAAACCTTCAGTTGCAACTCCATGTCAGACAAAACAAGACTAGGGTGTCGCACCCCTGTCCCGGGCAGGTTGACTCACGTTTTGGTGCTAGGTACACATTCAAATTCCTCCCCCTTCTCTATTTTCAGTATCTCGGTTTCAGTCCTGCAAGTTTCTATAATTTTAGTTCATATATGCTTCACTGTTCATCTCCTAGTCTAGTTGATCAATCACACCCTATTTTTCACATCTTCTCTTCATAAACAAAAAGAGGAATAGAAACCCTAAGAGATAATCATTGGCTCTCTCTTTATCACAAGAAGTAGCCAAAGTGAGCTATCTCCCTAGGCTCTTTCATATTCCCAATGTGTTGGCAAAAGTGGGATTAGGTCCTAGTCACCTGGTCTCGCTTTTTTCTCTCCACAAGTATTAGCATGCACTTGTGGTCTAGTTGACTTTGACAAAATGGATATAGTTTAGTCCTTGACTCTTGACCAACAAGATATCAAAATGGATACCCCTTAGTCCTTGATTCTTAGCAAAAAAAACTATCAGCATAGACTTGTGGTTTGGCCAACTTTGACATAATGGATACAATTTAGTCCTTAATTTTAACCAACAAGATATCAAAATGAGTACCCCTCAGTTCTTAACTCTTAGCAAAAAAATGTATCTACATAAACTTGTAACCTGGTCAACTTTGACAAAATGTATACAATTCAATCCTTGACTATCAACAAACAATATATTAGAATGGATTCCCTCGTTGACTCAACACAAAAAAGTATCAACATTGACCTGTCGCCTAGTCGACTTTGACAAAATGGATACATTCTAGTCCTTGACTCTTAACCAACAAGATATCAAAATGGATACCTCTCAGTCCTTGATTCAGCTTAGACTTGTGGACCAATCAACTTTGATAGAATGGATATGGTTCAATCCTTTACTTATAGCCAACAAGATATCATAATAGATAACCCCTGGATCCTTGACACTTATCAAAAAAAGTGTCAACATAGACTTATGTCATGGCCGCAATTCAATCCTTGACTTATATAACTAACAAGTTATCAAATGAATACCTCTCAATCCTTGACTCTTAGAAAAAAAAAATATAAACCTAAACTTATAACCAAATCCATATTTTAAGAAAAAAATACCATTCAATCTTTTATTCTTAACCAACAAAAATTATCTTCCCGTACACAAACAAACAAACTTAGGAATGCTCTGAAATCCTCCAATTCCATCACCCCATCCCCATTTGGAATATATCCTTGTAAAAGCCGATTGAGAGCGGCCTTCCAGAACCTTTGGAAGCCGTTATTAGGTAGGTATGCTTGTTATTATTAGAATAGCAATACCTGTAACAAACGCTTGATCGTGGCCCTTGAAAGCTCTACAACTAGTGCTGACAACTCGGCCTTGAAAACTGTTTGGCCGATTATAATATGCTACGTTTCATTATCTCCATAACCATTTTACCGTACGCACAAATCCCATATCAATATGTAACTGCATTAAATAACCGCCGCCACTCCACTCCACCTCCCTACCGATTTGACCGGTCACCACAGTACAGCATTACCTACTCCGTAATCACAGGAGAGGAACCGTTCGCTCTCTCTCTAACCCTAACCCTAAAATACATACACCCATCATTACTTTGCTTTGTTTTTTGACAATCATAAAGAGGCAGTTACAAATCTAAGCTGTGTTTTTAACTTGCATGTTGTAGAATTAAGAATAAAAGTAAATACCTAGTACATTGTGAAAAATTAATAGGTCATAAGATTAAGCTCTTTTAGATCAAATTGGTAAGCTTGTAAATAAATCATATAAGTGCCTCTACCAAATAGAAACATAACGGAGATAGTCCTTAAAAAGTGAGATCCTTGTCGCTATTATTTTAATTGAAAGTAAATTATTATTATTATTATTATTATTACAATAAAGTCACTTGTCGTGGACTTGCCCTTATACATTTTAATTGGTGGTGTTCTATTATAGTTTAGTTGATAGTACTTGCACTAATTTTTGAAGGGATTCATATCTTAGATTATGCCAAATTTGATTATTCAATTTTAAATTTATTATTATATTTTAATTATGTTAATAGGCGTATTATAATTACAATAGAAATATGAGATTGAAAGTGTCTTACACAATTTATTTATTTTTAAAGATAAGAATAAAACAAAATATAATATATAATATATTCATATAGTAATATAATGATAATAATATAATAATAAAAATATATTTAAATTTTATTTTTTCTCAAAGATAAAGATAGGAACATATATAAAATAAAAATATAATGATATAATAATATAATAATAATAATTTAGTCTTAACAGTTTTTTATTATAATAAAGAGTTTAAGAAAAATATAAAAAATAAAATAATGTACTAATACAATCATATCTAATATTAATTTAGTATTAATTACATTATCATAATATAATAATATAATAATATATTAATATTAATTACAATATAATAATATAATAATTTTTTAATTAAATTAATGAACAAATATATTGTTTTTCCACATCATTTACATAACTTTTTTAAAATATAAGTATGCTAGTTTATTTATGAAAATGATGTCATAAGACATGTAATGTTATATTTGTATTGAGTATTTTTTTATGTGTGTATGTATATATACATATGTGCATACATGCATACATATATATAAATATATTCATACATATGATTTTTTATTAGATTTATTATAACATTTTTCTCATTTATTAATGCTATCAATTTTTTACAATCCATGCTATATTTCCCTTTATGCTTTTGGATTAATTTTTGTGCAAAAATTTTAACATCTCCTTTAAACTCTTTTCTCATCCCATGAGAGTGTGATTAGAAATGATGTTAAAAAAATTGTCCACAATCTAATCCAGAAGCATCAAGGAAAATATTTCTCTCGTTTATTTAATTGAAATGTGAGATAATATTTTATCTATATTCTTTATAATTAAATTTTTATTATAATATTCAATAACATTGTTTATTTAATTATGTTTGTTTTCAATTTGATTTCTTTTCTACTTTTTTCTTCTTTATCATTTTTCTTCTTTTATTACCTTAGCTTACCTCTAGGGTTCGATAGAGTCTTCTCCCACCTTCTTCCCCCCATATTACATGGTCTAATCCAAAATAATAACATATTTTATCATGGACTATGAAAATTTCATATCTTTAATGTTGAACTTGGTTTTGATTATCCATGTAAATGGATTTCATATCAAGAGACATTATTCGCCTCAAAATTGTTGTTGAATGATACTTAATAAAATAGTATCTTTACAATTTATCATGTTTTGTTTTAAATCCATCTCAATCATAAATTTCATATTTTTATTTTTTCTTAATGAGGGGGAATCAGCAAGGGGGCAACCCAGCCACTTGTAGCTCACCTCCACAAATTTTACCTTGTATATATTCATTTGAGTTAATATTTTTGTAAAATAATTGTGTATAAGTAGATAAATATTTTGATATATTGTTGATTTATATATATACTAATTTGAATAATATGTTTAAATAAAAATTTAATATATTTTTTAAATATAATTTTTAATACTAATTATTTATTTTAAAATATATTCTTACTATAAGTGTATATATATATATAGAGGACGGGAATTGCTACCCTCTAAGTGATGAACTTCGAGGAACAAACCGACCTTTTCTCTACCTCACTTTATTGGCGCTAAAGGTGAGCTAGGGGATGCAAACTACAAAACTAAACAACTAACACCACAGAGACCCCTAAAATGAACTTTGCTAAGTCTTTGTTCTCGGGATGAATGTGCAAAACTGGGACACCAGTGCAGCGTGCTAACCTCCTATATAGACAGAACACGGAGACCGTACAACGAACGTGGACACGACAATATGACTAAATTAATGATGTGCTAAATAAAATGAAAAGGACGAAATGCAAATAGCTAAAAGAATATGAAGAAAGATAAAGGAAGCTTACAACCGATCCACAATCGAAGCCTCCAGCAAAGTGAACTCCTTCTCTCGATCACGAACCTGCACACACAAAAAAAGAGAAAATGTTAGGTTGTGTTAAAAGGTCTACCTCATACAGACCCCCGCTTCGGTGTTTCCACCTCCATGGACAACCAAGAAAATAGCCATGAGTGAAAAGAAAATGATAAAGATGAAAGTAGATAGCTAAGATAATTGATATGCTAGATGGAAACAATATATATGCAAGCAAAGAAAGAGAGAAAGGAACTCCCCTTCAATACTCGAGAAACTACCACCCGGATGAACGAAGTTGAGTTCCAAGAGCTCTCCAAAGACTTTGATAATGGAAAAAAACCTATGAGAGATGTAGGAAATATGCCAAGAGCTTGATAAATTTACCAAATGATTAAGAAGTCCCAAAATCATCTCAAATGAGTGAGATATAGACCTCCAGGAAGAATCTTGACATCGGTGTTAGCAGACAGAGGCACGTTACGAACTCTTCCAGGCACAGACATAACACTCAAATGGCCACCTATGAACTGACATATTTATGAGATGCTAGCATGACACACTAGTGTCCATGATTTGAATGATCAACATGGTCAGGAGGAGGCCAGATTCTAAGTTAACAAGGCGATCCATGTGGACAAAAAGACAAGGGGACAAAGAATGACCCAATCGGCCTAAAGTGAAGGCACTCATGTGGTATGAAATTTCATGGGGTGCAATTTACGACATTATAATATCATACTTAAATTTATAGTTATATGAATGAAAGTTGAGTTTTAATCTTCCTAGCTTGGGAAGGGAACCATTTAAATTTAGCCCTTTTGATGTGTTTTGGGAGTATGTTAATGCATAAACACTATGAAATATATTTTCCTTCCTAGCTTCACATAGAAAAATTATCCCAAGCTATGAATGGCCTTGAGCATGACGTGTGTATTTTTTCCATTACAACTTCTTTGATTCCCTATTTAATCTTTTTTATGTAGTTTTGTAATATTAAGCTCATTTTCATTGTATATTTTGTTATTATGTTCCCTCCATAGGTGTTAGATTACCATTAATTGTCTATAAACCCACAATCCTTCTCACGTAGAATTTTGTAGTCTTGGTTAACTTCAAAATAGTTATAGGTTATCATTGGGTAAAGAACCATTCCATCTAAGTTTGGCATACACCCACTCCTATCAATGGCTCGCAATTAGGTAGTTGATTAGGAGGTAATTTATCATTCCTCTTCATACTCACACATAATGCATCATGTAGGTCCCTTTATTCCAATTTTCTTGAGATGGTCACCTATGAGAATTCTCTCATGTAGTGTGGTTCATGCAAAGGAACTCGACTTGGGAAGGTTCCACTTATTCCAACAAAGTTTTGAAGGCCACAAAATGTTCCTTTTTACTAGGTTTTGCAACTTATACCCCATTTTTGTCAACCTCATCCATATGAGATTATCCTCTAAATTCTAGCTAATCTAGATTGTTCTTTTCTCCAATTTAAATCTTAAAATTTATTTTCAATATTAGTTGGAATAAGTAGAATCACCATTTCCAACAAGTTCCAAGTCTAATATTAACCTATTCTATGTAATCACAAACACGATGACCTCATATGTTGTTGATGGCGTCCATGTGTAATACCAAACTGAGTATGTTTGAAATGGGTGGTAGTCCATTCCAATAAATCATCCAAAAATGTGCCTTTTGACCATTATTGACTACTCAAGAAAAATAGTTTATGATGCTCTGAGGCTTTATAATTTTGCATGAAGTTCCATGTGTGAGGGTGTGTGCAAGAAGTTGAGTCCACTTTTTGGCCAAATAGTGGAAGTGTTTTTCTTGATTTTTAGAATTTGCCTCAAGTGACCTAAAAATTTGAAGCACTTAAATCTTGAAACTTAAAACAAAAATTATTAATATGAAATGTAGTACTTTAAGTCTAGTTTCCAAATATGTAATTTATTTTAGTACCTAGATGACACGAATCAATTTTCAATAGGCATGTCTAAAAACCACTATTTATAAGTCACTTTTTAAGAACCATACCATGCACATGTACGCCAACTATATTTTGACCTAAATAAAAGTATTTTCTAAATCCTCTTGGGAAAATATCTATAAGACACTGAAGATTGATGAGGATATTTTTTGTAATTTTTTAATATTTTTTGAATTAATTTGTTATTGGCCCTAATTGTTGTTTTGAAAAACCTCGTGTATGACAACCATAACTAGACCTAACTTATCATTTTTTTGAATTCCTTTTTTAATTTGAAAATAATTGTGTGTAGATTGATACCATTTTTTTTTTCCCAAAAACATAAAAAAATATAAAGTTATCAAAAAAAAAAAAAAAACCTATTATTTCGAGTTTATGGACCAGTTTCATCCAAAATTATTTGAAAAATAGGAAAAAAAATCAAATTATAAAAAAAAAATTACATATTTGAAATCTAGACAGTCTCATTTGTAATGGGTTTTAATTTTATAAAAAAAAAATGAAAAAAAAATCATCAAACATGTGTACAAAGTCACTATTTCTAGTGACACTAACGTGATCTTCAAGTTGCAAGTCCAAGACTAAGGTTGGCTCCCCAAGACTTTCCAAAGCCAAAACCTGTAGCAAAAAGTGATCCTCTAATTCAAATTTTTAAAAATGGAATCCCATTTCAAAAATGGGCACCCATCATAATTTTAGAAACATGATCTCATTTCTTCTTTCACCATTTTTTTCTAAAAGCAACTTGTAAATAACAGGATCCTATTTTGTAAATTTAGGCTCAGGACCTCGAAGCATAACGAGATCTCGTTTTTGTCAGTGTATCTTGTCATTTCTGGTTAAGTCCAAAACTTCCATGGGAAGTGGACTCGACTTCATACTTTTACCCATGAGCTTGATGGGGTCTTGGTGTTGCTCATGATTCTACGTCTTTCTTTAGAATCTAACAATTATTTTATAAAATTCAACACCACTTTATATTTGGTTGGGCACACATCTTCCAAGTGATTTTGGCCTTGAGGGAATGATTTTGTTTCACTACTTTTGTTAATTTGATCCCCTCATTGACCTTCATGATATAGGTAGTTTCCCAACCAACCAATAGGATGCATTTGGTTTTCTTAGAGCCTTCACATAGTAATTTTTTTAGTATGCTCTCTATTAGGGATCCAACTTTATATGTTATTTGTGTGCTTGATAGTTGGTAAATTAGGATTGGTGAGAGAAAAACTTTGGTCATTCGTATTTACCTTGATAGAGAGAGTTATTTTCTTTTTTATGTTGTGTATTTTAATCAAAATTTATATGATAATGCAAAGAACTAGGTAGAATGCTAGGAAATTGACCAAAATTGGCATTGTAACATCGTAAATTGTAACCAGTCTAATTTACACCTCATGTTTGTGCTCTTATTTTAGCATGTCCTGTCTCTATCCCCTCTTTAGGTTTGTTTTGGCTACTTTTCCAACCCTTGATGTCATGAACACCATTGAGTGGGCCCCATCTTAGAGGTCTCTTCCTTATTTGCAAATTGGTGGGTCCTATTTGCTGGAGAACCAGGGTATGGAGTGCCTTGTTCTGGACCAAGCCACTCCAAAATGCCCTGGTCCCCCTTAAACATGCCCCAATTTTAAATGGGGCAGGTTCTCTATCTCCTCGATGGCATTTCGTCCTGTGGCTACACTTGGAGGTTGGCCTAATTGATAATTTACTTAGGGAACCCTATATAATAACATCCTACCAATTCATTTTGGCATCTACTAAAACTCCATCCTAAAGTATTTGTGCAACCATGAAGCATTCATCATCAATCATTTTTAGAGATTCAAGGTTGCATTTCATCCTTCAATCATTATGGAGCAAAGTTACATCTATCTTCATCCAAGAATGTGTGTGTGACTATGGTTTTTCATGTTCATGTGTTTGTCATATGCCAATACATTCAACATTTGTGATTACACTCAAAGAGCATTGCATCATCATCAACAATTGCAGATCTAGGTATATCTCCTTAACAATTATTTTAGTATTTGCATTATTTCATTCAAGGTTAATTCCTAAATTCCTTTCTTTCTGTGTGTAGCAAGAAGCTCAGGAGTTGTACTTGAGAATTCCAGTAGAGTTGACAGATTGACGAACATGTTCAACTTTTGACAGAGGAAAATTCAGAGGACTCAGGCGAATATGTGCTACTTGGTCTCAAAAAATTAGATTGAACTTCTAAAAGCAGGTTTTAAATATCTTATTTTGCTCAGATCTTAGTTTGTAGCTCTGTAGGATATTTGCAGCAATTTTTTTTTGACATTTGACTTCAATTATTCATACCCTTATCCTAATTTTATAATTATCATCTAATTTTCAACTAAGAAAGAAGGGGACCTACACACACAAAATTGGTAAATCTGATCAATATACTCAGCCCCTTTTCTAATCAAATTATAGTTAAATCTATTGGATTTACCTCCTTCTTTCAATATATGGTTAATTTGGTTAGTTAGTGGTTTCATTTGTTGAAACCCTAATTCCAAATTTACAACCATTATATTTTGGTGAACCTGACTCTTTGCATGCTTATTTCTGATTTATGGTCTCATATATGATTTGTAGGCATTTAAACAATAAATTTTGCACTCATAGATCATATTTTCAATTAAATTACATAATTTAGTGGTTAATTTCATAAAAAACCTAATGTATTATTATAGAATTGACTAGTGGGAACCTTGCACTTGTGTTTTTCAGACCTGATTTGTTTCATAATGGAATTTACTAAATCTAATTTGTTTTCTATTTCATATATGATTACATTTCTTAATATTTATATTTATCACAATCATGTGTTGGATATTGCTTCTTTCTTTTAAATTACTTCTTTTCATTTATAGTACTCTTGCATATTGCATCTTTAGGGTTTGAAAGATACTTCCTACGTGCAAATCATCTCTCAAAGCTTTTATCATGTTATATGTGGTTTCATGATGACATTTTTAAGAACATGCATTACATATATAGATCACATAAAATCTTTCATAGACAATGATAATCCTAGAGATGGCATTGACAAAACTAACACTTGTACCTCTCCTAGGGTATCTATTGTGAATGAGGAACAAATCAATACTCTTATCAATGATCTCTCCAATGGAGAGCAATAATTGAAGAGCAACATGACAACATCCTCTTCTCACATGGATACTCTAGTGCAAGGGAGGCAAGATCAAAATGTTGGTTTATCAATCTCTTTAGATCCTCATTCTCCTAGAGATTATCTTAATCGCCAACATATTTGTAGAGAAGATGATGTTATACATCTCATTCATGAGCTATCTTCTCATATAACATTAACCAAAGATGAAAGCGCTAGATGATAAGGACCCTCCTTCCCAACCCATTAAAGAGGATATGAGTAATGATGATAGAAAGGAGAAATTCCTTACAAAGGATTTTCCTTCTTCATGTAATCATCCCTTTGATCCCTCCATGTGTCCTTACACTACCAATTTTAAATAAATTCATGATAATAGTCCTTCTCCATAATTCAAATACTCTTATAGGAGTGTTTAGAATACAATCTCAAAACAAGGTTATAGTGGACAAGGACTTGGAAAATATGAACAAAGAATCAAAGTCCCTAAAAACCCTCCTTCACAAGCTAGTACAAAAGGCCTAGGACATCCTCATCATTCTATGGATGATCTCCTTAAAGTTCAAAAGCTTAAGGATTATTTTGCAAGACATAAACTCTATCATCCATCTAAAGGTGCTTCTTCCTCAAATAAGCCTTTTTGCTCATATCATCAAACCCACGATCATCATTCCAATGATTGTCCTGATTTTCAAAAGGGAATGCAAGACCTCATTGATAATGGAACTATTGTAGTCATAGAAGAAAATCCTTCTCCTTCTAGAAAACCTTGTCCTACATCTCAAGATATGAGACCTACTCTTATTGGCAATCAAGAGAAGTTAGCTACAAGAATATTTTGGAGGTTGAAGTATGATAAGAATGTTGTTTTTTCTTTCACTAGATATAACAATAAGACTAAAAAAGGTGATGAACATTGTCTTTAAATTCATCATCGTTATTATCATTCTTTTGGAAATTGTAAATCTTTTAAAGAATTTGTTCAAGACCAATATGATCGAACTCACATAGCTCTTACAACAAATCTTAAATTTTTTCTTGGTGAAGAGGCAGTGCATTAGCACTCCATTCACCCTATCATGTTGCTCCTCACCCTATGACACTATTATTTAACTTCATTGGGGTCTCTTTGTCATGAGTGGTGATTCTTTTTTAATACCAATCATACTTGGGCAACAACATAGTTCTTCCTTGTCTTCTCACTTGGGGGGCAAGGATAGTATATTCAATTCTCTCTCTCCCTTTTGAAGACTACCTCTTCTTTTGATTTGTATTTTGCATATCTTGATGTATTTTCTCGCATTGAATATTCCTTCATGTGAGTACATGTGTGTTCCTTGCGTAGGAACTTTTCTTTTCTTGAAGTGCTACATCTTCTTATGTATAATCTCTCTTTGGAGGTTGTGCAATTATTCTCTTTGTCCCTATGCTTGGGGGGCATTGATTCTCTCCTATCCTTTCTAAGGATCCACTTTTCCTTTTTTGAGTGGTGTTTTCTTACGATATGAAGTTATTCCTTGTGTGAAGTTGTTTGTTTGCTCATGGATTATCTCTTATGTAAGAGGTGTGTATCCTTGACTACAACCTCTTCCACATTTGGCAATGTAAGTATATTATAAACAAACCCCTCACTTTGGGTCAAAAGTGTTTCATCCTTCATCAATAATCCCTTTTAACCTAGTAATGGGGGGAAGGTTTGAATTATTGTTCTCCTTCTTTTCTTTTAAGTCCATGCTATAATTTTTGTTCAAAAATCTCCTTTTGAAGGTAGATGTCTTTGAGAAAATATCTCTTCTCCTCCAAAGGATTCCCTTTACAATTGTTGCAAGATGTCTCTTTTTCAACTATCTTGTCCTTACTATTAGGAGAATGAATAGTAGGACAATTTTTTTATTGGGTTTTGGTCATTATTTTGATTGAAAGGCAACAATCCTCTTAATTTTGGATTCTACTTTGGTTGATAAAAGTCGCACCTATGTTACTATTAGTTTAGTGTTGTGAATACTTTATTTATGGGCTATGATTGTATATTAGGTCATCTTTGTAGTTCTTTAAGTGTCAAAAATTGCATGCCTTTGCAATTTCACCTACAATATTTTATCCACTTTAGTGCCCATTCCCCTAGCATTTGAGTAGGCTCACTCTATCCCTTGCATTATCCTTTTCCCTTTCTAGATACTCAAGGTCATTTCTAATAGCTACCTTATTGTATCAATTTTGTGTTAACCATGTAATTTTCTCATCTCTCACCATTTTTTTGTGTGATTTATTTGGACACTAGCATCTCACATGGACATCCATGTGTTGTGCTAGTATCCCATGATATTTTAATGTCTAAATATAATTTTTGAGAATTTCACCACTTGTCACCTACCCAAGTCAATGGAAAATCCACTCAAAAGGGTTTGTAATGACTCAATAACTCCCTTCCCCCTCCTCTTCTCACTTCTTAATCAAATCTTTCATTCACACAATCTCACTTACAATTTCTCTAGAAATCTCTCTTGGATGTTCTCTAATTTTCTCTTGGCTCTCATAGCTCTATGTCCACCTTACACAACTCTCTACAACTTGCAACAATAGTCTCAAGCTCTCACAATTTTCTTTGCAACTCTCTTTGCTTCCTCATGCCTCTTTGGTAATATATTTCTTATGTCTTTGAGCATCTTAGGATTTATCGCATTCCTTATCAAAGAATTAATCTATTTATCTATCATTGTGTCTGTTTACATTTGATCTATTTATCTATATATCTAGTTGTTGTGGAGGTGGAAACACTGAAGCAAGGACTTAAATGAGGTAATACCCCAAATATCCCCAAACATTTTTCATCTTTTTTGTGTGCAAGTTTATTGGAGATATTCAATCACATAGAGGTTATTTGGAGACTTAAGTTGGGTTTTCATGTTCTTTGTATGTCTCTTTGCTCACAATCTTTATGATACTATAGTGTGTCACACAGATGTTCACATGTCATGCTATCGCCCTTGACCCCATTGTCATCCTTGACCAAGACAACTAGATTTGGACCAGAAACTATATATCATCCTCACATTTCATTGCTAGAATCAGAAACCTCATTTTACTTACTGTAGTTAGATATTTCTACTAGTTTAACTAATTTGAGATATTTGAATATGTAGTGAAATTGGCTCTCAAAGGAACATAGTTTTCCTTTTGTAGAGTCACATTTCCTCCATTAGAGTCTTCCACTATTGTCACCTAGCATGTGCAATGGTGTGGTCTTGTTTAGATGTTTTTATATGTCGTATTCTCTCTTACGACATATTTGCATGGCATCATGCAAGTGTGACATGTTAAATAAATATGTTTTTAGGTCTCACACAAAACTCTCATCTTTATATTTTACATATAAAAAAATAAAGCATAAAAGAGCAATAGAGATTCTTGTATATGGATTTTGGGAGGTTGGAAATGTATGTATGCATTCAATATAATAAAGAAAACTAATTCCATTTTTTGACGAAAAACTTGACATGGAGCACAAAGTAGCATTGAAGTTGTAATCATTCTTTGTACTTGTTTTCTAATCAATATGGATGATTTGGACATGTTTTTAATATTAAAAGCAGCCAAAACAAGGGCGCTGACCCAGGTACAGAAAAATAAAAATAGTGGCAAGCCAACTATCAGCAGAGCAGCAGCAAAATCACAGCCCCCTAAACTTTTCCTCTATCAAAAATTTTAATCATTCTACACATATTAACCAGGTAAATAAAAGTCTTAATAAAAGTATGCCACGCAGGGCAACAGATAGTTAACTTCAAGCATAACCGGAAACTAAAACTATAAGTTGATAGGCCACTAGGGCCAAGCAAAAAACCACATATCCAAACCATAGAAGATAGCTATTTCATTTTTCCATGGCTCCTCTTGGGGAGGAGCTTCCTAGCCCATTCCTTGGTGAGGAATTTGAAGAGGTCCCTGTAGTCTTTGTCCTCCTTTCCTTTGCCTTTAATTGTGCTTTCCTACAGAAGACACGAAGTGGTTGCCAAGCAGTGCATAACATTTAGAGAAAACCTGGAGACATCCTGCAGCTTGTTCTCAATGGCCTCCATTCTGCTGGTGATTTCCTACAAGTTTTCAAACATAACCTCCACTTTCTTACCCAATTCCGCCAGATTGTTGTCCTCTTCCTCCTTTATGTTGCTCACTTCCTCCACCACCATCATCTTATCGAACTTGAGAGTAGGGGACAGAGAGTTGGTCTAGGATTTGGGGCCAGCCTCCAGAATCATGGAATTTTTTGGACTCTCAAAAGCATGGGTGGAGCTGACAAAGTGGGGGGTCGAGGTGGAATGAAATGGGGCCACATTGTCAGAAGGGATGGAATTCCCAATTTCATGGAATGAGGAGGGATCCCTTAAGGATTTATCAGGGGGTTTGGAGGCCAATCTCACAGAGTGGCGGGGAGTGTTAGCCTCATCCGTAATCTCTACATCAGAGTCAATTTCCTGAATTATAACTTTCTTAGGGGTTTTAGCATCCTCTAAATGAAACTTTTTATTCTTCTTACTACAGGAGCTAATTTCAGGCAGCCGAGGAGGGCTTATGTCGGTTTTATCAGCAGCAATGGCTAGGGGTTGGTTTTCAGGCACATTCTAGACAGAAATTGTGCAGGGGGGGCAAAGGGTTGGGTGGAAATTGTAGAGGTGGAGGATAAGGCCTTGGTGTAGAATAGGAAAGTCCTTGCCTTTTTTCTTATCCTCCGCAATATCTTTAACATTAGAGTCCAAAGAGTGTAGAAGAAAAAAAGGAATGGAGATAAGATCTTTATTCCTAAGATGGTTAAGGAAAGGAAGGTGGTAATAGTAGAAGACTCCATACCGTCCTTCAAGGGTGAAATATTTCATTATGATGTAGCAGACCTTGTCCCAAGGCGGCGGAAGCTCTTCCCGATTGAAGTCGCTCACCCTCTTCACAGGGTTCTCCCCCTCATGGAAAAACTAGTTCAGGCTGGTGGTATCTGAAATGCGGCTTTGTTTCTTCCATTTCCTCCCCTCCATGGATAGACTCGTCACCTGAGAAATCACCTCTTTGGAGATTTTGAAAGAAATACCACCCATGGTGACCCTTTTATCCTCCCAGGAGGCAACGAACTTCTTAGACAATCTCTCATCGTTTCCTTTCATGCTTTCCATAAATTTATCAATCCCGCCTTCCAAGCAAACAAACCACACCACCAGCCTGGCTTTAAAATCATTCGTTTTGTCGAATTCCAATCTTAGCCTGTCACCCCCCATGGTCGTTTCTTCCAGCTTAGCAGAGCAAATGAGAAACATGGCAGCAAAGAAACAAGGCCAAACCAGAGCAGAGGTAGAGTCGAGAAAAAAACTTAGCCAGCTTTGGGATAAAATCATGCAATAAACGTTGCGATTATTGCAAGTGGTGTCTAAACAGATTTCACCATCACGAAATCTATTACACTCGTGTGAACCATCAATCCAACCAATGTGATTTGGCCAAGGCCAGTTGTTGCCTTTATCGCTACCAATGATATTCGTCTTGATGATAATTAGAAAATTGCCTTTCCCAATATCGGTACTACATCAATAAATATCATCATCATCTAACCCCCCTTGTAGCTGATGACAAGGCCATATGGAGCTACGTGGCAAGCCCAACCCATGATGGGCAGATTTCTCCAAATTCAAAATTTAAAAATTGGTTCTCTTCATCCGCTAATAGTTATACAGATTCATCATTAGACTTGGTTTTTTCTTTCTCCAAGATCTCCTTGGTGATCATTGGCAGCAGATCGGTGTTCCTCTAGCATTGTAAGCCAATTTGTAGCCTACCCACCGCAGCCATAGAGTCAGCAGTCGCATTCCCTTCTCTGAAGATGTGACGGATGGTGAAACAGTCAAGGTTAGCCAAAAGCATTCTAGCATCCCTCAAAATAGAATCCACTTTCCAACCAGCAACAGATCTACCACTGACAACTTCCACAATAACTTGCGAGTCACCTTCAATTTCCAGATGTTTAATACCAATAGTAGTAGCAAATCTCAGACCCCAAAGGAGAGCCATTCCCTCAGCTTGAGTGATAGTGTCGTTCTTCAGGCTACCCGCATAGGCTGCAACAGTATTCTTGTGGTGGTCACGAATGACTCCACCTCCCGCTTGGCAGGTATTTTGGGCAGACCCATCAAAATTTAGTTTGTGCCAAGAGGGGTTCAAGGCTAACCATTTGGTCTTTTTCTGTTGATCTTTGCACTATTGTAGAAGACTTTAAACTCCGGGGGAGATTCCATAGTTCAGCAATTTTTTTATCAGTCGGGTTAGAAGGATTGGGGGGGGTTTCCACCTAGTCATTGATATATTATCCATAAGAATTTTGAAGCAATTGTAGAAAACTTTATTTGAGGGGGTTTCAGCATCTCTAAAGATTTTGTTGTTTCTTTCTTTCCAGATACCCTAGCAGACATGGGGAGGGATCTGCCTCCATAGTTGACGAATCAGGGGGTGGTGGGAGGGAGGTGTCCATCTAGTAACAAACTAATGAATGTTATCCTGAAAAACCCATCGCATACCACATTTCTCAAGGGTAATGGTCCACAAGTGTTCAGTGAAGGGCGAAGGGGTAGTGGATGAAAAGATGGTCAATAGTTTCCTCCTCGGCTTTACATAAAATGCATATGTTGGGAAGTTGGAATCCCCTCCTTTTTATATTGTCCTGAGTCAAGATTTTTCCATGCATAAGGGACCACCAGAAGAAGTTAACTTTTGGAATCAACTATGAGTTCCATATCTTCCTCCAACATTCAACATCACCAATGGGTCTTAGGAGCTGTCTGTAAGCAGACTTGACTGAGAACTCCCCTGACTGGGTCCCCTTCCATATGAATCTGATCTCCTAGGGAGCTAAGGGAATTCTACTTTCTAGCATAAGATCCTACAGATCAAGGGCAGTGGGTAACAGGTTAGGTCAATTAGAAAAGATCGAGGCTATGCTCTTCAATTTTCCTCTTCCCGGCACCATGTAATCAACAATGTAATCACCAAAGTGCTCCTTTAGGGAAAACATTATTTGGCAGAATCGAGATTCAGCCAGAGGTTATCCAACCAAGAGTCTTCCTAGAACCTAATCTTCCTATCATTCCCAATCTGCCACTTTAGTCCTTCTCTAATAACTGGCTTGAGTTTCAAAATGTTGTTCCATAATTTTGACCCATGAGGTAGGTCACCAGCACTCAAATTACAACAGAACTGAACCCTTTCCAAATACTTAGCCCTGATAATGTTACACCAGTCTGCCTCACCTTTAGCTAGGGCCCATCCCATTTTAGCAATTAAAGCCTTCTTCAAGGCATTTATCTTTCTAATACCAAGACCTCCCATGGATTTTGGTAAGAAAACAGTGTCCCAGTTGACCAGAGAGGCATTTCTTTTCCTCAATGCCCGTCCAGAGAAATTTTCTTTGGATCCTCTCAATTTTTTCCCCCATAGCACTAGATATTTTGAATAAGGAAAGGAAGTACACTGGGATGCCCTGGAGGGAAGCAGCAAGGAGTTGGAGCTTACCCACGCTACTAAGGAATTTGCCCTTCTAACCAGCAAGTTTCTTCTATATTCGCTCAAGGATAGTATTCTAGAACGCAGGGGTAACCTCTTTGACTGTGAGGGGGAGACCCAGGTAAGTCCTAGGAAGAGCAGCAAACTTACACCCCAGGATAGAGAGGATTTTAAGTTGAAGGTCGATAGAGGTGTTGAAGAAGAAGATATTACTTTTATCATAGTTGATACATTTCCCTGAGGTAGAGGCATAATCCGCCAGTAAATTCTTCTATAGTTTAGCCTCAATCACTAAGGATATACCAAATAGAAAGGTATCATCGACAAATTGTTGGATCACTAAGGAGGGAATAGTAGAAGCCGCTTTGAATCCTTGTACTCTACCATTGATCATCATATCAACCACATTCCTAGTCAAGAATTCAGCAATCATAATGAAAAGATAAGGGGACAGGGGATCTCCCTGTCAAATACCTTTTCCAGCTTTAAAGAAAACCCTAGGGGTCCCATTGATCAAGACTGAGAACTGAACCATAGAAACACATTCCCGTATCATGTCAACAACCTTCTGATTGAAGCCCAGTTTTGAGAGAGTTTTAAATAGGAAGCACCAGTTGACTTTATCATAAGCTTTTGAAATGTTGAGCTTGAAATCCATACCTAGGATTCTGCTCCTATCCATAGAGTGGATTATTTCATGGGTAGCAATGGCTGCATCTAGGATTTGACGACTAGGGATAAAACCTTTCTGGGAGGGACTGATAAACTTAGCTAGAAGGGGCTTAATTCTATTCACCAAGACCTTAGAGATTATCTTGTAGATAGAATTGCAAAGGCTTATGGGCCGAAATTCCTTCATGCAATTGGGGTTCGGAGACTTGGGGATAAGAACAATGTAGGTGTTGTTCAGTTTTTTCAGTAATTTTCTAGTCCTGAAGAAGTCCTTCACCGCTTTAGTAACATCATAATTAACGATGTCCCAATAATCCTAGAAGATCGTCGGGGGGAAGTCATCCGGGCCTAGAGTCTTGAAAGCACCCATCGCAAAGACTGCCAAGCGAACCTCCTCTGAGGAAATAGGAGCAAGGAGCTGACAGTTATCCTCATCCCCAATGGCATTAGGGAGCTTACTCAAAAGCCTGTCCTAGAGGGACTCATTATCTCTTCCAGATTCATTATACATACTGATGAAGAAGTCAGTGGCAGTTTGACCAATTAGGGATTCTCTAGTGATCTCCTGACCAAAGTTGTCCTTTAGACATTTGATAAAGTTTCTCCTTTTGTGAATGCTCACTGAGCGGTGGAAGAAAGCCAAGTTTTTGTCACCCTCTTTCAGCCACTGAATTCTAGATCTTTGTTTCCAGTAGATTTCCTCCTTAGAAAGGATTTCCTTCCAACTCTTACTATATTCTTCTTCTTCAACAAGAAGAGAGTGAGGGGGGTCACCTGCAGCCATACTTCTTTGAAATTGTTCAAGTCTTTAGCACAACTCTTTTTTCTTTTTGAAGATGTCACCAAAGGTTGCCTTATTCCAACCTTTCACTTCTCTACGGATGAGGTTCAACTTCTCAGCAATTCTAAACATTTTAGTCCCTTGGATTGGGGTGGCCCACCAGCCCTTGACCAGATCTCTGAAATCTGGGTTGGAGGCCCACATAATCTCATAGCGAAAAGGGGGGGGACCTAGGAGGAGTTGATCATTCCAATGGAGGAGGAGGGGGCTATGATCTGATGCAATCCTTAGGAGGGTCTTTAGGTAGGAGTTGTGACCAATATCCCAGTTGGCAGAGACAAGAAATCTATCCAATCTAACTTGAATTAGATGATTGCCTTTCCTATTATTTGACCAAGTGTAGGGGACACCCTAAAGATCGAGATCAAAGAGGCTAGTAACATTAATAAGATTAGCAAGATCTCCCATGCTATCAGAAAAATCCACAAGACCTCCACATTTCTCAGAGGGGTAGAGAGGGGTGTTGAAGTCTCCTGCCAACATGTAATGAGAATTCTGGTCAGCAAGGACGAGCTCAGAAATTTCCTCCCACACTAGACACCTTCCCACTTTGGAATTGGGGGCATATATATTGAACAAGTGCCAGCACTGATCACAATATTGAAAAGTAACCGCTAGGAAGTTCTGAGTGCTAACTATATATGGTGAAAATGGATAACAATATAATAACGATATTGAAAGGCTAAATGAATTCAATCACAAAACCCTAGCCTAACAACAACAAAGATCCACCATAACATATGAAGATTACCTAAGACAATGCAAATCAAACGAAATCACAAAGATTATACCATCACATGTCCAATAGGGTTTGAATCTCCATTCTTCCTATCTCCATTGATCTTGCTTGATATATTTGCTCTCAAATTTTATTTGCACAAGAGCTCAACACAGAATGGAATGTGGTTGCAAGTAGGGTCGTAATGCAGTCAAGTGCATAAAAGATGATTAGAATAGAATGAATGATTAGGGTTGATAATGAAGGAAGCATCTCCTTATATAGAAGACACAATATGAAATGGAGGGATAAGATTGAGAGGTGTAAAAGGAGGTCGGTTATGATTAGAGGGTAGGTAAAAGAAATAATAAAATAATGAAAGGGGTAGGTAGTGTATAAATTAAGAGATGAATGACATGTGTCATGGGTAGAAAAGGTTAATGAATTAATTAAATAAATAAAGATTTATTTAATTAATAGAAGAAGTGGGATCAATTAAATAAATAAGATATTTATTTAATTTAGGAAAATGATAATTTAAATAAATAAATGTATTTATTTAAATGAGAAATAAGGCTAGAAGAGGATAAATGAATTAATTAAATAAATAAAGATTTATTTAATTAATAGAAGAATTAAGCTTAGATAATTAAATAAATAAAATTAATTAGACATGACAATTTTGGGTGTTTACATTTTGCCCCTCTTTGAGACAATGCAACTTGTCGCGTTGTTTCAAAGAAGATAAGATGAACTGATACAGAGTTGCCCCAAGATGGGAATGATATGCCCCCTCGAGAGATTGGATGAAAATATCTGGAAAGATTGCAGACAATCTCTCGAAAAGAAAGAGAGGCTAGAATGGATTGACCGGATAAAGTGACAAAGTCACGGGATAATGAAGACTGACTCGGGAGACAAGGGCTAGAGCTAGGGTAGTCTATAAGATAGACCACGGGGGAAAATACATCCTCATTGTCATCTACACATCCACGAGAGCAAAGTGCAGAGCGAAAATAGAGCAGCAACAGTCAGCAGCGATGGCCTTCATTCACATATTCGACCGCGTTCGCCAATTTCAGAGGCCAGCAGAGGCAGGAGAACCGGTAAGTACCGCCAAACCTCCTTGTACTTCGATGCATTTATTATTGTCATTAATGCATGGTAGATAGGGCAATAAATGCGCTTAGAATAGGGTCCAAAAAAATATCCAAAACCATCCAGGCGCATCTGCGTTGGTGCCAGGCGCGTCTATGCTCGCGAGGCACGTCTGTGTTTGTGCTAGGTGCGTCTGTGTTTGAAACCGCGTCTATGCCAAATGCGGCCACGTTTTTGATGTGTAGGCACGTCTGTACCAAGAAGGCACATCTATGTCGCCCAGGCGCGTCTGTGCAGAGTACAGGCGCGTCTATGTTGTTCAAGTGCGTCTATGCAGTCTTCAAGCGTGTTTATGTCAGGAAAGCGCGTTTGTGTCCAAAAAATGTGAATTTGTGTCTTCTAGGTCAAATCGACAGTTCTGTGATGAACATACGCTATCGATTGGATAAGCTGCTAAGAGGAGACGCTCAAACAGGTCCTCTAGGGAAGACTAGGATAAATCAAGGCACTTTGTGATGAACAGTGAGTACCAAGATAGAGTACTCTGTGATGAACAGGGAGTACTAAAATATGAGCAGCACTTTGTGATGAACAGTGAGTGCAAATGTGAGTAACACTTTGTGATGAACAGGGAGTGCCACACACGTAGTACTTTGTGATGAACAGGGAGTACCACTAGGATAGAAGCAACACTTTGTGATGAACAGTGAGTGTCACTGGGATAGAAGCAACACTTTGTGATGAACAGTGAGTGTCACTAGGATAGAGTATCATATGCACTTAGATAAAAAGTAGCATTTTGTGATGAACAGTGAATTCCACTATAACTGACATGATTGATTTGCTTGACTGCAAGAGTATTTGCCTATGCTGGAGTCACG
This sequence comes from Cryptomeria japonica, assembly GCF_030272615.1. NCBI lineage: Eukaryota > Viridiplantae > Streptophyta > Pinopsida > Cupressales > Cupressaceae > Cryptomeria > Cryptomeria japonica. The sequence continues at coordinate 554,396,816 of NC_081414.1, read as the reverse complement.
GGAGAGATTCCCGTCGACTCAAAGATTGCGACCTGAGCTGACAGCCGAAGAGCGAGCTGCTATCGAGGCTATGGGATTGAGACATGTTTTGTATGTGCCTGAGTTTCGGGCGAACATGGGACTGTTGACTGCGCTGGCGAAGAGATGGCACTCCGAGACATGTACATTTCATTTGCCGATGGGGGAGATGACAGTCACCCTCGAGGATGTATATAGGATCTTGAGGATACCGATCGATGGGGAGCTGATCCCATATGATCGAGATGGAGATAGGGAGGCCTTGAGATGAGTGTTCCAGGACCCAGGACTGGAGATGAGAGCTGGACATGTGGCTTGGGATACGATGACAGCTACAGGGTTAGCGCTGCCAGCAGTTATAGGAGGAGCGATCAGTGTGTTCCTGTGTCCGGATAGGGCGACATAGGGGTTGGTTGTGGGCTAGGGAGGTGCACTGGAGACACTGGTGACATAGCACATCAGATATGCTTGGGGACCGTGTGTGCTAGCACACCTGTACTATGAGTTGCATCAATTTGTATACCACGGATCGGTGGGATTGGGCTGCGGGGTGACATTGTTGTAGGTGTGGGCCTATGAGCATCTGCCAGTGACGAGACCTATACACTTCAGAGGTAGAGGTCACAGATGCGGTTTTGTTCACCTATACGACATGATCACATCGCAGCCACGGATTGGCAGGTTAGAGCATTGGCGGCGGGTGATAGATGACATCGATATGGTCATATGGAGGCCATACCTAGGATGCGAGCAGTGGGAGGATGATGTGGTAGAGCTTCCCTACACCTTCCAGAGCAGGTACCTGATTGGGCAGACACCCTATGTGCTGGAGAGGCAGCTAGTGGATAGGGTTGGCAGGCAGTTCGGTAGGATTCAACGGATGCCACGGGGCTCAGGCATGTATGCACGGACTATGAGAGATCAGGCGTAGTTTGGGCCCCTGTTATCATATGATTAGGTTGTTACGCAGCTGGTAGAGATGATGCCACTACCCTGGGACATGTGGCCAGAGATTGAGGATGTCGGCATGGATGCTGAGTACACAACATACTGGGTGGAGCATCCATTCCCATGCCTGACGGATCCGAGAGAGCCATTAGATGGAGATGGTGGTGGGGATAATGATGATGGTGGAGCTGATGGGGGTAGAGGCCGACGAAGGAGGAGGGGAGTAGTTGGAGAGAGGAGGGTTGCACCGCGGAGGGAGGGTGGAGAGGATAGACAGGCTCGGGTGGTGAGGGGTCGCGGTGGATTGCCGCTACAGGTGTCAGCAGCACAGGGTCCCAGATAGGTGTAGGTATAGGGACAGGGACAGATATAGGGACAGGTACTAGTATAGGCACCAGTATAGGTACAGGCACAGGCACAAGGGCAGGCACCCGTACAGGGGGAGCCACAAGGGGCTGATGCAGAGGAGGATGAGCTGATGGAGCTGAGAAAGATCTGCCAAGGGCAGGCAGATGAGATCCAGGAGTTGGAGAGGGAGAGGGATAGGCTCAAGAGGCAGCTCCGAGATACTGAGCAGGAGCGAGACTAGGCCATTCAGCGCTACACAGAGGCTGAGATAGAACTGAGGGCTAGGAGACAGGTAGCAGAGGATACAGGGTCCGGATATGCCTATGTCCTACAGGCAGGGGAGGAGATTGCCTACTAGTGGGATCTCTATTATGTTGCAGTGCCAGCGGATCAGCGGGCGAGGAGCTTCCATAGACCATCGTGGATAGCGACAGCTACGGGAGGGAGCCGGAGGAGACAAGCATCTAGTGGTGGGGTTATGGGTCCTCCACCACCATCAGATAGAGGGGACAGGAGGGATGATCCTGGGGCGGGTCCTTCAGGGGCTCAGATTCCATCGAGGCCAGGTGGCTCCGAGGGAGGGAGTTCATCATAGCCATAGAGGGCTCCCTATGTATCAATATTGTACCATTTTTGTATGATGATGTAGACACCTTCGGGTGATTGTAGCCATATGATTTTGACATCATTGTATCAT